>NC_091079.1:53447727-53750757 GCF_032405125.1 Capricornis sumatraensis
GTGAAGAGCTCACAGCTGCCCATAATCACGTCTGCACCATGTGAAGAAGCCAGTCTGTCATGGAGGCTTGGACTCAAAACAAGAAGAGACCAGAGAGGTGTCGGGGGTTGAGATGATAGGATCCAGTTCTTCACTCCTGTTCACAAGCCTGACTTCACCTTCATCCATCTCAGGTTGGTTACACTTGCCAACCAACTTCCTTTTTTGCTCACACTAGTTTCGTCACCTGCAATAGAGTGTCTCTAATCTATTCAGCCCCAGCTCTATATACCTAAGTGCTTACCAGGAATCTCCCTCTGGATGTCCCTTGGTACTTCAGACTCACACCTACAGTACAACGCATCGTTCCACCCATCCACCCTCTACCTACTCCACTTCCTGTATTCTACCTTCCTGGTTATCAACTCAGCCACTGGCCAGCTGCCCAGGCCAGAAACCTGCAGCCCCACTGGGTTTCTTCCTTTCCATCTAGTCCCCATCCCTCAGGGCCTGACGGGTCTCTAAGTTCTTTTCCTATCTGTTCCTCTGTCTCCTACTACATCTGAGACTCCTTTGGCCTATTTTCTCCTTTCCCTGTGGTGCTGAAAAGGCTATCTCAGAATGCTTACCCTGTGTATTGTCTCTGACGAATGGGGTATGCTTCTAATAAAACTTCCTGGGACCTTTCTAGTCCCAGATGATTGGTCTAGAGAATTTTACCCTAAGGTCTGGTCGATAACATATAAGCATGGCAGGAGAGCATTCAAGAAGAGATATGGAAGATTAATTACACCAGTCATGTCCTCTTCTGTGAGGTGATCTGAATCTGAGACACCTAGAGGGTTACTCAGTGGTTTCAAACAAAAGCTGAACATTTACAGAGAAAGGACGGAGGTGATGAGAAGAAGAATGTAGACACTCTTGAGAAACTAGGAAATGGGTAAGCAGAAGCTATGAGTAATCCACAATCTATGGGTGTACTGAATAGAGGGTAAAGTAATTGACTGGAGTGATAGAAACAAGAAGAGTGAAATTACCATCATAGTTGGGGGCAAACTCTCTGGTGAGGAAGCAACAAAATACTACTAGTCCTATTCCACCACCTGCTTTTCAATTGCTAAGCTGTGTATATTCCAGCCTGTGTGGCTGGAGGACAGCATAATTGGTTCCTATGAGTTTCTGTGTTCCCATGAGATGCTTTTTATCCTTATGACCTCTACCCACAAACACTATACAGTGTAGTGTAGTCATATAAATAAGTTAATTCCCCAACCACATGATGTTTTGCTCTGTTAATGTGCCTACATTATTTCCTCCAACTAGAACAATCTTCTCATGTCCCAAAGTGTTAGTTGCTCAGTCGTGTCTGACTCTATGGAACCCCATGGACTGTAGCTCACCAGGCTCCTCTGTCCATGGGATTCTCCAGGCAAGAATACTGGAGTGGGTTGCCATTTCCTTCTCCATGGGATCTTCCTGACCAGGGATAGAACCTGGATCTCCTGCATTGCAGGCAGACTTTACCATCTGCCACCATGGAAGCCCTCTCATGTACAAAATACCCCTAAATTCATCACCTGGCTGCACTGCTGCTTACTTTTCAAGACTGGGCTTACGCTCCTCTAAGCAGTTTTACATATCCCATCCAGGTTACACACTCTTCCTTTACTCCAGACTTACTGCTACTGCTACGTGTGTCTCCACAAGCAGATGAGCTTCTGATGAGAACGGGATGCTGTTCTATTTCTCTTTGTATCCCTAGTGCTGGCCCAGGATCCACACAAAGCAGATACTTAGTGGATGGTATAGTTTTTGTTAGAGGTACATATATGCAATGGAATATTACTTGGCCATAAAAAGGAACAAAATTGGGCCATTTGTAAAGATGTGAATGGACCTAGAGGCTGTCACAGAGTGAACTAGGTCAGAGAGAGAAAAACAAATGATGTTTATTAATGCATATATGTGGAATCTAGAAAAATGGTACAGATGAACCTATCTGCAGGACAGGAACAGAGATGCAGATATAACGGATGAGTAGACACAGGGGTGTAAGGAGAGGGTGGGGTAAATTGGGAGGGTGGCACTGACATATATACACAACCATGTGCGAAACAGCTACTGGGAAACTGCTATAGAGCACAGGGAGCTCAGCTCTGTAGAAAAAAATATAAAAGATAAAAAGAGAGACAAAAGAGATAGGGATAGAGATCCATCCCAGGAAGGGAGTCTTAAAGACGAGAGAAGTTTACAAACACTGGGAAACATTCTCACTGGCGAGCCTTGGAACCTCAGAGGGCAACGTAACCGGGAGGAAAAATAAATAAATAATTAAAACCCACAGATTATGTGCCCAGTGGTAACTCCCAGCGCAGAAGCAGCACAGACGCCCACATCTGCCACTAGCAAGTGGGGGCTAGGCAGGGAGGCGTGGGCTGCCTTGGTTAGGATAAGGACCGGGCCTGAATGCCCCAAAGGCAATCTGAGGGAACTAACTTGAGATAGCAAACCAGACTGTGGGACAGCTATCCTTCGAAAAGCCCTAAATGCCAGGCCCGCTCACAGAACAAAGGACTGAGCAGAGCTTGTCAGCTGTGGACCGGCCCGTCCCCTGCTGGAGACAGGCAGCCGAGGGCAGCCAGAGCCGGAAGGGGGCAATTGCGGCTCCAGAGAGGCATCAGATGATGCCAAACTGCAAGGAGGCTTTGTTGCTAAGACTTGTTGGGATTCTGGATGGTCAACATCCGCCAGGAAGACTGCAGCCAGAGATCGGCTCCCCAGAGGAGACACACGGCACACCTCAGAAGGTGCACCAGTTGTACACCCAGAAAACTGAGTGGCAGAGACGGGGGAGGCGATGAGTCACAGCCTTCAGTTGGGGGTGACCACGCTCACCAAGCACCTGGTCACCTGAGCTGCTCGGACCTGGGAAGGGCACAAAATGCAGGCCCAACCAAGTCTGCGCCTTTGTAGAGTACCCGAGTACCTGAACCTGAGCGGCTGAGACCTGGGAAGTGCATACAACCCAGGGCTGGCCTGAGACAGTTCCTGGCAGAGCAACCTAGACCCTGAGCAGTGTAGACAGGGAGTGGGGCAAACGCAGTGTGGCTGAGATGCTGTGAGCACACGCCAGTGTTGTTTGCAGCGTCCCTCCCTCTGCACAGCATGACTGAACATGTGAGCCTAGAAAAGTGACCACCACCACCCCCTTGTGTCAGGGCAGAAATTAAGACACTGAAGAGACCAGCAAACAGAAGAAGCTAAAACAAACAGAGGGAACTGCCTTGGAAGTGACAGGTGCAATAGATAAAACCCTGTCGTTAGCACCGACTACATAGGAAGGGGCCTATAGACCTTGAGAAGTATAAGCCAGATCAAGGAACTATTTGAAAATGAACTGACCCCACTGTCCACAACACCACCAGACAAAGTCCTAGATATATTTTAACTATTATCATTTTTTAAATTAAGAAATTAAAAAAAAATTTTTAAGTCCTCTATTACTCCTTTAATTTTCATTTTTATAACCTATTACTTTGCAAAAAAAGGACCCTATTTTTTAAAGCAAACTTCATATATATATATATATATTTTATACTTTTTGTGACTTTTTTTCTTTAATATTGTATATTTGAGAATCCAACCTCTACTCTAGATTTTTAATCTTTGCTTTTTGGCATGTTATCAATTTTGTACCTATAAGAACCCAATCTTCAGTACCCATTTCTACTTGGGAGAGAGATTACTGGCTTGATTGCTCTCTCCCCCTTTGGACTCTCCTTTTTATCCACCAGGTCGCCTCTATCTCCTCCCTTCCCCTTCTCTTCTCTACCCAACTCTGTGAATCTCTTTGTGTGTTCCAGATAGTGGAGAACACTTAGGGAACTGATAACTGGCTGGATCTGTCTCTCTCCTTTTGATTCCCCTCTTTATCCCCCTGGCCACCTCTGTCTCCTTCCTCCTTCTCTCTTCTCTGTAGACTGTGGAGAGCACCTAGGGAAGTGATTACTGCCTAGCTTGCTCTCTCCCCGTTTGATTCCCCCTCTTCTCCTCCTAGTCACCTCTATCCCCCTCCTCCCCCTTCTCTTCATGTAACTCTGTGAACCTCTCTGGATGTCCCTCACTGTGGAGAAACTTTTCATCTTTAACCTAGATGTTTTATCATTGGTGCTGTATAGATAGAGAAGTCTTGAGGCTACTGTAAGAATAAGACTGAAAACCAGAGGCAGGAGGCTTAAATACAAACCCCAAGAACACCGGAGAACTCCTGACTCCAGGGAACATTAATCGATAGGAGCTCATCAAACACCTCCATACCTGCACTGAAACCAAGCACCACCCAAGGGCCAACAAGTTCCAGGGCAAGACTTACCACGCAAATTCTCCAGCAACACAGGAACACAGCGCTGAGCTTCAATATACAGGCTGCCCAAAGTCACACCAAACCCACCGACATCTCATAACTCATTACTGGACACTTCATTGAACTCCAGAGAGAAGAAATCCAGCTCTACCCACCAGAACACCAACACAAGCTTCCCTAACCAGGAAACCTTGACAAGCCATCCGTCCAACCCCACGCACAGCAAGGAAACTCTACAATAAAGAGAACTCCACAAACTGCCAGAATACAGAAAGGCCACCCCAAATACAGGACTATAAGTAAGATGAAAAGGCAGAGAAATACCCAGCAGGTAAAGAACAGGATAAATGCCCATCAAACCAAACAAAAGAGGAAGAGATAGGGAATCTACCTGATAAAGGAAGCTCAGCTCTGTGTTGACCTAGAGGGGTGGGGTGAGAGGCTCAAGGGGGAGGGAATATATGTATAGTTATAGCTGATCCACTTGTACAGCAGAAACTAACACACTATTGTAAAGCAATTATACTCCAATTAAACAAAAAAATTCCAAGGGGATAAAAAGAAAGAAAGAAAGAAAAAAACAAACCACTTGTTTATAGGCTCGTTCAGTAACCAAGTTTAGTAACCTTCCATTATCAGTCCTTTCACTAGATCCACTTGCAGTCTGAAGTGTGTTCTGGTACCTTAGAGAAAGACAATGGTTCCATGGCTTTGTGTATGTGATCCCCTCAATTTGGAAAGCCCTTCTCATCCCTGTCCTCTAACTCACCGTGGTTTTAATTTGCATCTTCCTCATGATTAGTGATGTTGAATATCTTTTCATGTGCTTATTGGCCATTTGTATATCTTCTCAGGAAAAATGTCTCATCAAGTCCTTTGCTCATTTTGGGTTGTTAGTTTGTTGTTGAATTCCCAGTTACTTTGTAATATGGAATGGTTTCATGAACACACCAGATCTCCAGAGTTTAGGATGATATGAAAATGCTAGAGGCCTTGGGAAAAATGTGCTTCCCTGGTGGCTCAGCTGCTAAAGAATCTGCTGGCAATGCAGGAGACCTGGGTTTGACACCTGGGTTGGGAAGACCGCCTGGAGAAGGGAACGACTACCCACTCCAGTATTCTGGCCTGGAAAATCCCATGTGTGGACACAACTGAGCAACTTTCACTTTCACTTTGGGAAAAGGGGCAGGGAGAGATGAGGTTGTCAAAAAAAGAAGTTTTAAAAGAATTTTCTAAAAGTCTTAGAAAAGAGAATAGGAAGTAGTTTCAGGATTCTGAGCTAATTTTTGTACTGTTATTTAGCAACCTTATGGGTTAAATAAGCACTGGTGGTTGACCTTAGAACCTAACCACTATTTAAAAACACTATTTATATAAAAAATGCTCTTATAATATTCTAATCTTAAAAATCTTCGGTATGTAATTCATATATATTTTGATGATGGTGGTGGTTTAGTTACTAAGTTGTGTCTTGCAGTCCCATGGACTGTAGCCATCTAGGCTCCTCTGTCCATGGGGTTTCCCAGGCAAGAATACCTGAGTAAATTGCCATTTCCTTCTTCAGAGGATCTTCCCAACCCAGGGATTGAACCTGGGTCTCCTGCATTGCAGGTGGATTCTTTACCAACTGAGCCAGTATATACTAAAACCTAAATTAATAAAACATATTGGTTGTACTAATGGATTACAGAAATAATTATTTATACACAATGACTTTAATTGGGAATTTAATGCTTTTCTATTACCAAACGTTGATTTACATGAATCACTTGTAGGATGCCATTATAAGAAAATACATATGATACAGAGGAGCAGAGTTGATATTTAATCATGATATGATTGAGAGAAACATGAAAACAAGCCTCTAATCTACTGATATAGACAAAGGTTGTAGAAAAGGAAGGATGACATTGACATCTGTGCTGTTAACTGAAGCAGCTGGGAAAAAAAAAGTATTACTGACCACTGGTCATAGATAAATGATCTCTAAAAATAATATCCAGTTTAAATGACATAAAACTTATTTTAAAAGAAACCGTTACTTTGTTTATTGAAAATGCATAAACAATTGGATTTCTGCATTTTTGGTAAAATGTTATAAGAGCTTGGTTAGATAAATAGCTAATATTGTAGGTACAAAATGTGATTTACACATTTTAGAATAGATATAATGTTATTTAAAAGTATATCTAGGGTTATTTTCAGTGTTCCACAGGCTATATTCTCTGTAAATAATTCATAGTTAACAGAACATCTCATTCTCCAAAATCAAAACAACATAATCTTTCATTAAGCTGAAACTAAAGATGAGCTTTCCATTTCTTCTCAGGATCTGTGTTGCTAACTGTGGAAAGAAAATTACAGAGTAAACATTTAACTACAGACAAGTAAAATCACTGGATTTTAAGTTATCTTGTAACTAGAAAGAGCATTAATTCTTAAAAAATTTTGTTGCTCAATATAAAGTTGGGGTTTCTCTTGCGGCGGGGGTAGGGGGGTACAAATAACGTTGCTAAAACTTCTACACAGGATCCAACTTTGCACCTCTTGCTTTTTAAGCAGCAAACTTCTAAGATTATTAAGTTGACAAGTCAACACTAGTGAACAATTGCAGAATTACTGCTTTAGTATCTTTGAGTTTACTACCTTTACTACTGCGAAACCTTTGGCTGTTCCCAAATCTACATGTAAAATTCTTTGTGGTCACTCTGGCAAAGGCGAAGTTTTCTTCCCGCTACATTCGGGTGGGTGAGGACTGGAGCCCCCACGCAGGGCTCTCACTCCTGTGGGAGCTTTTGTTCTAATGTGTCGTTCCCTGGCCTTTTGCTACTGACCCTTCCTAATGACTGTCTCTCCCACTCACAGTGACATTCAAGGGAGAACTCTGGTAGGTGGTGTTTTTCCTCACAGGAAAACTAGTTCATTTGTTAACAAATATGTTCAGCACCCAAAATAAAAAAAATTTGGAAGAATACTTACATATTTTTCCTTCTTTTTCTAATTTTTTCAAATGTAGCAAGACATTATGTTGGGCCATTTTATGTAAATGCTCAGGAGTATCCTAAAGGAAAGATGAGAGTATATTTTAATTTTTAATTTTAATTAATTATTTCTGGCCATACTACACAGTGTGCAGGATCTTAGTTCCGAACTCTCACCCTCTGCAGCAGAAGCACAGAGTCCTTACCACTGGACCACCAGGGAAGTCCCTATAATATTTCTTTTTCAAAAAAATAACATGGTTAATCTTTTTGAAACTTTTAAAGAAAAAAGACAAAAGATGACAGTCTTTTTTGTTGTTGAGAAGTACTTTAAAAAAAAATACTTTAACTGAAGGATAACTGCTTTACAAAATGTTGTGGTTTCTCTGTCATACATCAAGAATCAGCCATAGGTAGCTCCATGTCCCCTCCCTCCCAGACCATGCTCCCATCTCCCTTTCCGCCCCAGCCTTCAGCCTGTCACAGAGCCCCTGTTTGAGTTCCCTGAATGAGACGGTAAATTCCCATTGGCCATCTGTTTCACACAGGGTATTGTAAATCTCTATATTACTCTCTCCATACATCTCCCTTTCTCCCTCCTCTCCTCCCACCTTGTCCATAGGTCTGTTCTCTATGTCTGTTTCTCTACTGCTACCCTGAAAATAAATTCGTCAGTGCTGTTGCTTCAGATTCCATATATATCTGTCAATATATGATATTTATATTTCTCTTTCTGACTTCCTTCACTCTGTACAATGGGCTCTAGTTTTGTCCACTTCATTAGAACAGATTCAAATGCATCCCTTTTTATGGCTGAGTAGTATTCCACTGTATATGCATACCACAGCTTCTTTATCCTTTCATCTGTCAATGGACATCTAGGTTGCTTCCATGTTCTAGCTACTGTAAATAGTGCTGCAGTGAACACTGGGGTACATGTGTCTTTTTCAGTTTTGATTTCCTCAGGGTATATGCCTAGGAGTGGGATTGTTGGGTCATATGGTGGTTTTCCTGGTTTTCCTCTGGTGGTCATATGGGGGCTTCCCTGGTGGCTCAGAGGATAAAGTGGCTACCTGCAATGTAGGAGACCTGGGTTCGATCCCTGGGTTGGTAAGATCCCCTGGAGAAGGAAATGGCAACCCACTCTAGTATTCTTGTCTGGAGAATCCCATGGACAGAGGCGGCTGGTGGGCTACAGTCCATGGGGTCGCAAAGAGTCAGACATGACTGAGCGACTTCACTTTCCTTCACTTTCACGGTCCTAGCTTTTTAAGGAGTCTCCATACCGTCAAGAAGACAGCTTTAACTCTAGGTTTTTATATAGTAATAACCAAAACTATTTCATCCTATATATGTCTCACTTTGGGTCACTGCTGCTGCTGCTGGTGCTATTAAGTTGCTCCAGTCGTGTCCGACTGTGTGTGACCCCATAGACGGCAGCCCACTAGGCTCCCCCATCCCTGGGATTCTCCAGGCAAGAACACTGGAGTGGGCTGCCATTTCCTTCTCCAATGCATGAAAGTGAAAAGTGAAAGTGAAGTCGCTCAGTCATGTCTGACTCTTAGCGACCCCATGGACTGCAGCTTACCAGGCTCCTCCGTCCATAGGATTTTCCAGGCAAGGGTATTGTATAATTCACTAGCTTGTTGTATTGTTTAGATTCCACATTATAAGAGGTAACATACACTTATTTATCACATACACTATTTGTCTTTTTTATTCTTTAAATAAGAATTTTTCAAAGTCAAGCTTCTTAACTAAATTGACTATCTCCATTTCTCAGCTCCCTGAAAATGTTTTGTTAAGGTCATCAAATTACATTTTAATGAAAATTCAAAGAATTCTTTTAAGTCCTCATTTTACCTGAAATCAGAAGCACACCAGGCTTTTGTCCTTCACTATCTCCTGGAGCTTGCTCAAACTCATGTCAAACTCAGTGATGACACATCTCATCCTCTGCCGCCACCTTCTCCTTCTGCCCTCAATCCTTCCCAGCATCAGGGTTTTTTCCAATGAGTCAGCTCTTTGCATCAGGTGGCTGAAGTACTGGAGCTTCAGCCTCACCATCAGTCCTTCCAATGAACATTCAGGGATTGACTGGTTTGATGGGACATTAAAGACCTTACTCAGGTTCCTTTTCAAGTTCATCTTTAGTTACACTCAGGTATCTTACGGCTGTATAGGTTATGGCCATGGAGTCTTAAAACCCAGATAATCTTATTACATTCTTAACCCCTAAGCTATACTGCCTACATAAGTTATCTAATACACATTTGCTCAGAAACTGAATCCTACACATGGATTGCCACATGCTGCTGTTAAACAAGAATGTGCTCAGAGGCCACTGTGTGAGGGGCTCTTTCTCTACTAAATGACTCTCCTCATGCTCTTCTTTGAGGCCTTTATCCTTTCAATCCTTTGGGCTTTCCTTGTGGCTCAGCTGGTAAAGAATGTGCCTGCAATGGGGGAGACCTGGGTTCAATCCCTGGGTAGGAAGATCCTCTGGAAAAGGGAAAGGCTACTCGCTCCACTATTCTGGCCTGGAGAATTCCATGGACTGTATAGTCCATGGGGTCGCGAAGAGTCGGATATGACTGAGCGACTTTCACCTCCACAGGCACTGCTACTAATTCTCACTGCTATTAGCCAGGATCTGTCTCCAGCAGATCACCCCTTCTCATTTGCTGCTGAGTAGGACACTAGATAATCAAGATGGTCAGAGTAATATATTATTAGCTGCTCAGTAGTGTCCAGCTCCCTGCTATTCCATGGACTGTAGCCCACCAGGATCCTCTGTAGCCTGATCATGGAATTTTCCAGGAAAGAATACCAAAGTTGGTTGTCATTTCCTTCTCCATGTAAAACATAAATCATAACAAAGGCTCATCACCAGGCTGTTGGCAATGATCTCCTACAGAATGAAGTATAAAAGGCTTAATAAAGGCTCAGAAGGGTTATTCGCTGGGCCAGTGTTTATCAACTTCTGTTCTAGAAACTTGAGATTTGATGATCTCAAATCTATACAAGTGACTAATATTACTTAAAAGATTAGCAGACTCATTCTGCTCCATGATGTGATGAGTTTACCACATTAATAGTCTAGTGAATAGATTCTTCTATTAAAATTGTGGCATGTACAAATAAGATAAACAAAATTTACCTTGTAAATACTTTTTACAAGTTCCATTGCTGTGAATGACTTTTCAAAGTTCTCATGAAATACTGTAAGAATCTGCTGTTCTCGGATGTTTCTGTGAGAAATGTACTGTAGAATTTTAGCTTCGGCATTATGGATAACTGGGCCATGTCCTGTATCAGAATAATTATAAAAATTATTTCAACCAAATAAAAAATTTTAAGTACAACTCAAGTTAATTCACTCTACTCAAAAAATATTTCATAGTGTCCTGGAAAAGGCATACTAAATATACAAGTGAGAATTATTTGGAAAACTATACAGGTAATAAGAGATTTAAAAATTACATACCAAGATAAAAACTTTTAGAGAATTGTCAAAATCTATATAAAATATTACAGTGTTCATTAGAAAAAAGAAGAACAATTAAAAGATAACAATAAAATTAACAATAAAAATAGTAACCACAACAGTAACAACAGGTAGTATTAACAGTGTTCATTATTTGCCAGTTGTTCAGTTGCTGTGTCCGACTCTTTGCGATCTCGTGGACTGTAGCATGTCAGGCTCCTCTGTCCTCCACTGTCTCCCAGAGTTTGCTCAAATTCATGTACTTGAATCAGTGATGCCACTCAACCATCTCATCCTCTGCTGTTCCCTTCTACTTTTACCTTCAATCTTTCCCAGCATCAGCTAATGAGTCAGCTCTTTGCAACAGGTGGCCACAGTGTTGGAACTTCAGCTTAAGCAACAGTCCTTCAATGAATATTTGGGGTTGATTTCCTTTAGGATTGACTGGTTTGATTTCCTTGCTGTCCAAGGGCTCTTAAGAGTCTTTTCCAGCACCACAATTCAAGAGCATCAATTCTTCATGGCACTCAGCCTTCTTTATGGTCCAACTCTCACATCTTTACATGACTACTGGAAAAACCATAGCTTAAGCTATATGCACCTTTGTTGGCAAAATGATGTCTCTGCTTTTTAATACACTGTCTAGATTTGTCATAGCTTTCCTTTCAAGGAGCAAGTGTCTTTTAATTTCATGGGTGCAGTCACTGTCCACAGTGATTTTGGAGCCCAGGAAAATAAAAAGTCTGTTGCTGCTTCCATTGTTTCCCCAATATTTGCCATGAAGTGATGGGACTGGATACCGTGATCTTAGTCTTTTTTTTAATGTTGAGTTTATTTGCCAGATACTGCTCTAAATGCTTGATACACTTTATTCTTACAAGAATCCCATGAAGTATGTATGTTTATTTTCTCCTTTGAACAGCAGAAACTGAGGCATAGGAAGGGTAATTAATCTGCCTGCAGTTACATAGCTAAGTGGAGCTGGGATTCTGACTCAGATGCTTTTAACCACTCTGCGTTCTTAACCACTATGCTTATCAAAGATTGAAAAGTGGAATATATAAAGTAACTTCATGGAAGTGATGAAGAGCTATTAAAAATTCACAAGGACCACAGGAGAACTTTGAGTTTTATGTACAGGCTGGCAGTTCAGAAACATTGATAACCCAGATAAAGTCATAATGAAATTTACCTTCTCTTAAAACAGTGAAAATGAATGTATTACACCAATCTGTAAGAGAGTTTTTTTTTAAGATATCTGAGAACAATCACCAGGGGTAGGGGCTTCCTTGGTGGCTCAGTGGTAATGAATCTACCTGCCAATGTAGGGGATGTGGGTTCGATACCTGGGTCAAGAAGATCCTCTGGAGAAGAAAATGGCAACTCACTGTAGTATTCTTGCCTAGGAAAGCGCACAGACAGGGGAGCCTGGCGGGTTACAGTCCATGGGGTCCATGACTTAGCAACTAAAGAGTAACAACAAGAAACCAAAAGTAGACTGACCTGTTTATATAAAGAGCTCAGGCTTTATGATACGGACTACCATTTACTAGCTGTATGGCTGTGAAAGTCTCTGAATCTTGGAGCTTATTTCTTCAGCTATCTGCTTCACTGAGTTTCTGTGAAGACAGCTTTGTGAAGATCCTGACACTGTACCTGCAGGTAGGGTAGTAGGCTTTAATATGTGGTAGCTATGGCTATGGAATACCATTGACAAATGGGCTCCTGCTGTACCAATAAGCCAGTTCACTGGATTCACTAAAGCCAACACCCCAAGAACCTGTACCAGGCACCCTCTCATTAGCTTTGCTCCAATGTGAGTACATCAAACGTCTACTCTCTTCTTTTTCAAAACAGTTGTCAGCCTCTGCTTCTTTGATGTCATACATTAATCCAAATGCCTAGTCCCACCAACTGTATGTTTCCCACCCCTCAGCAGTGGGAACTCATGAAAGAATATGAAGGTATTGAAGACATTGTATTCTAGGAACAAGTTAGAAGGACTTAAAAGAGTCAGTAATTGAGTCTCTTTTCCCTCCTGGGGCCTTCTGTTGGGTCCTGTATCTTTCTTAGGTTTTAAGAGGGAGGGGAGATTCATACTGTAGAGCAGGGCAGTGATAGCTGATATACTAATAATAGGTATTTTTTTTTTTCCTGAGGAACTGAAATAAATGTACAGTCTCACAGTTAATATGGAAAATATTGATTTCCATGCATGCATGCTTGTTACTTCAGTCGTGCCCTTCTCTTTGCAACCCTATGAGCCATAGCCTGCCAGGGTCCCCTGTTTGTGGGATTTTCCAGACAAGAACACTGGAGAGGGTTGCCATTTCCTTTTCCAGGGGACCTTCCTGACCCAGGGACCAAACCCACGTCTCTTAGTCTCCTGTATTGGTAGGCAGGTTCTTTACCGCTAGTGCCATCTGGGAAGCCCCACTGATTTCCACAGTGTGAGTTAAAAAACTAAAGCTCAGAGGTCAAATGTTACTTGGTCACATGGCTACAATTCAGTCCACAGCAGAAATCAAGTTAACAAAACTAAAGATAGCTCATGAAATGAAAACATTTTCTGGTCCCAATAAGTTTATTTCCTTTGTTTAAGAGTTCTAGTAACAGCTGGGTAGATGTTAAAAAATAACCCTATCTTTAAAAAAGTTATTAATAGAACTCTCAGTCTTCTTTTTAATTGCATTGCTAGACAAGACTTAGGGGTTAATTTAGAAATAAGCAGTTTATACATATCTCTTCAAGGCTGAAGACACACACAAACCAAAAGGAAATCTTTCTCATCATTTGAAACAAATGATTTGCTAGGTTAAAAGAATGACCCACCTGGATATATAACTTTAGCTTTGATTTTTAATAACTCTTTCAGGGAGTTCATATAATCATAGAGGTCTTCAAATACAGTTGTTCCTTCCCCTAGGATGCAATCTCCAGAAAACAGAGCATTTTCTTCTTCTAAGACTAGAGCCATATGATCATCAGTGTGGCCAGGTGTGTATATAACTCTAGTTCAAAGAAGAAATAGCAACAGTTGGAACTCGTAGGCTTGGAAGAAATTTTGAGTCATAAATTATTCTCTCCTTCTTCATGGAAAAGACACAAATAAATGATGTCAACACATTTTCTGAAAAGAGTGGAGTCTTAACCACTGGACTGCCAGGAAATCCCCTACATGAAGGTTTATGACCTTACAATTAATCAACCAGTTAAAAAACTAAGTCTAAATAATTTGTTCTGCAGAACACTTGATTGCTCAGCCACATACAGGCAACCCTCTCTAGTAGTCATTTTTTTCTGTTGTTACTCCTGTACTTTGAGTTGTATACTTTGAATTACTGCAGATTTCACATTGTTTTCTTGTTTACCGTTCTGCCTCACAAGGCTATGATCTCTGAAAGGCAGGACTCCTGTCTAATTCTCATCTTTATATTCCCAATGCTTACCACTCAGTAGTAGCTAATATCAATATATTGCTTTCCATGTGCCAGGCACTGACTTCAGGAATTTGCAAGCATTATACACTTAATCCTTCCTACTAGTAATGGGGTGGGTACTATTAACCTCTTCATTTTCTATTTTAGATAATGAAATCACAGGAGATAGGAAAAAATGTCTGATGGAATAAGATTTAACTTATGTTTTATTTAGCTTGAGAGGTTAATTATCCTTACCTCTTTTTTAAAATAAAACTTTATTTTTTGGCTGCAAAAACAGAGCTCTGTTTTGATTTTTTTAATTAATTATTTTATTTTTTCAGCTGCTCAGTGCAGCATGAGGGATCTTAATTCCCTGACCAGGGATCAAACCCATGCCCTCTGCAGTGGAAGCATGGAGTCTTAACTACTGGACCCCCAAGGAAGTCCTTCTCTTTGCCTATTCTAAAGAGTATTGGATTTTATTTGCCTGGAATACTTTAGATAATTTTTCTCAATAATGGACTTTTTTGGGGGGAAGATAGGGCAGATATAATTGCATATTTGCATTTATTGCATAGGAATTGAGCATGTGTTTCTGGTTAAGACTGGATTGAACACCTGCATCTCTTCTTTTCCTCCTAAAACATCAATAAATTACCATAAAGGGATATGTGAAAAATGGCATAAACCCATAGGAGTGAGGAGAATGGACCATATCATTAGAATTCTAGAAGCTAAAAGAAGACATATGAGTGAGAAATGACTTATTAGATGAGAGAAAAACTGACATCTAAGCTGGCAGACGTGAAAGCTGAGACCCAACCAGATTCACACTGCAGAAGTCTCCAGTCTCTGGACGTGGGGCACCAGGAATCTAGAAGTAGATGGGGGAGTGGAGATTAAAGGAAGAAAGATTGGCTGAGAGTGTATTTAACAAACATTCAGGTCTTTAGATTCCCCTCTCATTTGGAGCAGCCTGACAAGCACCCCAACCCCACTGAAGGAAAAGACTGGAGATTTAATCTTCAATGAAGGAAACTTCAATGAGGGTGAAACATAGACACCGACAGAGGTAGTGACACTCTTCTAAAAACAGGAAGACCACGTGAATACACATGGATTCGCAAGCCTTCTTTCCACACTCAGCTCCTATAATGCTGGCAGCCAGGCCTTTACTCCTCATGAAGATGAGAAGAGTCTTTGCTGGGAAACATTCCCAGCTCAGGAAGAAAGACTCTGATTCCTATGTTGGAAGTTCCCCAAGTAAACAATTCATCTAGATGACGCCACAGGGTGGCGCACAACCTACAGGAGCCCTCTTACGTTTTCAGAGCTCCCAAAGAGCTGTCATCTCCCTTGGAAGACATCCTGGGGGAGGGCATGGCAGCCCACTCCAGTGTTCTTGCTGGGAGAATCCCAGACAGAGGAGCCTGGCGGGCTACACTCCACGGGGTCACAAAGAGTCTGACATGACTGAAGCAACTGTGCACACATTCACCCTTTTACACTGGTAAACACCAGATCACCAGGCATCTGAAGAGAGCCTTTCAAACTGAGGAGAGCAAATAAAAACAAGCAAACCAATTTAGAGGCTACAAATTATAAGGAAGAAAATTTCCAACAAAAACAAAAACACACACAAACCTCCCCTCCACAGCCACAAAGAAAAACAGCCCCACTAATGTCCTAGGAGAGATGAGAAGTTGCAACAATGAAACAAGAAAGAATACTATGAACAGAGCATTTATGGGGCAAAAAGATCTCCTGAAAGCTAAAACTGTGAGAAGAGAAAGGGAAAAATTGGATTAGGAGATTAAAAACCACCCAGAAAGTACAGCAAAAAGGCAAAAAAGACAGAAAACAGGAGAAAAAAAAATAAAGTTAGGGGATGCGTCTACGTGTTCTAACAAAACAGGAGGGGTTTAATAAATGAAACAGGACAAAACAGATTAGAGAAAACATCAGTGAACAACTTCAGGAAAGTTGTGAGACCTGAAGGACACATGTTTCCAGACTGAAAAGGCCTTTCAAGGATCCACCATTATAAACTTCCTCCAAGGTATACCACTGGGAATTTCCAGAACATAGTGAAGAAGAAAGAAAAAAGAAAGAAAAGAAACAAACAGGTGGTCAAAAAAGTTCAGCAATCTGAAAAGTTTCAGATTTCTCAGTCTTGATACTGTATTAACTAGAAGGCAATGAAATCTTGCATATGAAACCAAGAAGGAAAAAAGATTTTCAACCTGGAATTTACAAACAGTGCATTTTAAGTCAAGTTGGATTAAACAGAGACATTTTTAGATATGAAAGGTCTTAAAAATGCACTTCCTCAGAAAGCTATTGGCGGTGGGCTCCACCAAAATAGAAGTATCAAGAAAGAAAATTATGGGGTACAGGGGACAGGTAATCCAAGACTGGAGGGAGGCAAGGGGAAGCCCCAGGTGAGCATGAAGGGAATTCTGGAAGGATCATAGAGTCAGCCTGGAAAAGACCCATCCAGGACAGCAAGTTAAGAGGCTCTGAGGGAGGTTCATCCAGAACACGGAAGCGCGAGAATCCCAGATACATTTAAACACTCTGAGAGAACATTTATGTGACTGGAGTTGAATTAATGATAAGTATACAGAAAATTATTCAAATAACAAAACAATTATTAACTGCAGGAAAGCACGAAAGGAAAATTAAGCACAGTTTACTACATGGTTCAGCTGTAAATAGTATCTATAGTCCTAGTAAGGTTAACATTGAATACTGAGCTAACCAAAATTATGACCCCAGAAGACGGAGAGACAGGAATGGAGCCCGTGAGTAAGAGAAGTGTGAAAACCAACTCTGATTTTTTTCAGAGTGGGAAATTAATTAAAAAAAAAAACAAAACTAGTATAGAACGGACTTTTGGACTCTGAGGGAGAGCGAGAGGGTGGGATGATTTGGGAGAATGGGGGAAAACCAACTCTGATCTTTTTTCAGAGTGGGAAATTAATTAAAAAAAAAAACTAGTATAGAACAGACTTTTGGACTCTGAGGGAGAGGGAGAGGGTGGGATGATTTGGGAGAATGGCATTGAAACATGTATACTATCATGTAAGAAATCAACCGCCAGTCTATGTTTGATACAGGATACAGGATGCTTGGGGCTGGTGCACCGGGATGATCCAGAAAGATGATATGGGGTGGGAGGTGGGAGGGGGGTTCAGGATTGGGAACTCATGTACACCGGAGGCAGATTCATGTCAATGTATGGTAAAACCAATACAGTATTGTTAAGTAAAATAAAGTAAAAATAAAAATAAAAAAATAAAATAAAAGTGACTAAGGAAAGTGAAAAGAAAAAGAAAACTAAATGGGAAAGTCAAGATGCAGCAACGGATCAAACAGTCCTTCAAGATTTGTTACTGTCACTGCTCCACCCTCTTTCATTTTTTCTCCCTAGAGGTGTCCACTTTTGCTAATTATGTATGTCATGTGCCTGAATTTTTTTTGAGTGTGTGTGTCTGTCTGGCCTAAAAAAGCTACCTACCGAAGGTAATTCTGCATTCCTCTCTGCTTCAAGACCTTGGAAAGCCTACCTAATGGCCTAATAAACATATTTTCAAGTTTGGTTTTAGATTCTAGCAAGTTATGATGAGTAAACCTTCTTCTGGGATTCCTATGTGGCGCTAGTGGTAAAGAATCTGCCTGCTAAGGCAGGAGACATGAGACTTGGGTTCGATCCCTGAGTCAGGAAGATCCCCTCAAGGAGGGCATGGCAACCCACTCCAGTATTCTTGCCTGGAGAATCCCATGGACAGAGGAACCTGGCAGGCTATACTCCATAGGTTTGCAAAGAGTTGGACATGACTGAAACAACTGAGTGTGCACATGCAGGTAAACCTTTTTTTAATAAAGTAAGTTAGATTACATGACTTTTTAAAGTCTGAAGTGAAGTGAAGTCGTTTAGTCATGTCCGACTCTGCAATTCCATGGACTGTAGCCTACCAGGATCCTCTATCCATGGGATTTTCCAGGCTAATCTAGAATTTAAAAGAGAATCTATAAAAAATAGACAAATAAGTTTAAATTATATGTCTTATTTAAGCTTAACTCACAGGACCATATTACTAGTAAGCAACAATGAAGCTTCACTAACAAGATGTGTAACTATTAGCAACTAAAGGCTCAGTATTTTTATGGACTACCTCTAACAAACACTTAAAAGTCAGATAGTTTCACTAGAATCTACACCAGAACTTAGGTAAAGAAAGAAAACTTATGACTGCCAAACCTGATAAGGCTGCACAAAAAGAAAATTAACTACCCAGTCTCATTAATAAATATTATTATAAAAATCTTAACCAAAATATTAGGTTAGCTAAAAAGTTTGTTTGGGTTTTTCCCATAAGCTGGCATGGAAAAACTTGAATGACCTTTTTGGTCAACTCAATATTAACAAATAGAATGCAAAAGCAAATTTAAAAATAACATAGTGATCAAATAAAGTTTATAAAAAATGCAAGGGTGTTTCAATAAGATCCCTGATAATAATAATAAAGCTATGGAGAAAACTAATAAGACCACTGCCCTAGACATTGCAAAGATGACAAAATTCAAATCGTAACAGTATTTAAGAAAACTGACACCACTCTAATGGCATTAATGATAAATTAATAATAATTGGATTTCAAAAGAGGAGCCCAAAATGCAGTACTTGGGTGGAATCTCAAAAATGACAGAAGGATCTCTGTTCGTTTCCAAGGCAAACCATTCAATATCACAGTAATCTAAGTCTATACTCCGACCAGTAATGCTGAAGAAGCTGAAGCTGAATGGTTCTATGAAGATCTACAAGACCTTCTAAGACTAAAACCCAAAAAAGACATCCTCTTAATTAAAGGAGACTGGAATGCAAAAGTAGGAAGTCAAGAGATACCTGTATAACAGGCAAGTTTGGCCTTAGAGTACAAAACAAAGCAGGTCAAAGGCAAACAGAGTTCTGCCAAGAGAATCAACTGATCATAGGAAACACCCTCTTCCAATATGTGTATGAAGACTCTACACATGGATATCACCAGAATGTCAACACCAAAATCAGACTGATTATATTCTTTGCAGCCAAAGATGGAGAAGCTCTATATAGTCAGCAAAAACAAGACCGGGAGCTGACCATGGCTCAGATCATGAACTCCTTATTGCCAAATTCAGACTTAAATTGAAGAAAGTAGGGAAAACCACTAGACCATTCAGGTATGACCTAAATCAAATCCCTTACAATTATACAGTGGAAGTGACAAGTAGATTCAAGGGATTAGATCTGACAGACAGTGCCTGAAGAACTATGGGAGGAGGTTCCTGACATTGTATAGGAGGCAGTGGTCAAGACCATGCCCAAGGAAAAGAAATGCAAAAAGGAAAAATGGTTGTCTGAGGAGGTCTTACAAATATCTGAGAAGAGAAGAGAAGCCAAAGGCAAAGGAGAAAAGGAGCGACATACCCATTTAAATGCAGTGTTCCAGAGAATAGCAAGGAGAGATAAGAAAGCCTTCCTCAGTGATCAATGCAAAGAAATAGAGGAAAACAACAGAGTGGGAAAGACTAGAGATCTCTTCAAGAAAATGAGAGCTATCAAGGGAATATTTCATGCAAAGATGGGCACAATGAAGAACAGAAATGGTATGGCCCTAACAGAAGCAGAAGATATTAAGAAGAGGTGGCAAGAATACACAGAAGAACTAGATAAAAAAAAATGTCATGACCCAGATAATGACGATGGTGTGATCATTCACCTAGAGCCAGACATCCTGGAATATGAAGTCAAATGGGCCTTAGGAAGCATCACTATGAACAAAGCTAGTAGAGGTGATGGAATTCCAGTTGAGCTATTTATTTCAAATCCTGAAAGATGATGCTGTTAAAGTGCTGCACTCAATATGCCAGCAAATCTAGAAAACTCAGCAGTGGCCACAAGACTGGAAAAGGTCAGTTTTCATTCCAAACCCAAAGAAAGGCCATATCAAAGAATGCTCAAACTATTGCACAATTGCACTCATCTCACATGCTAGCAAAGTAATGCTCAAAATTCAACAGTACGTGAACCGTGAACTTCCAGATGTTCAAGCTGGTTTTAGAAAAGGCAGAGGAACCAGAGATTAAATTGCCAACATCTGCTGGATCACTGAAAAAGCAACAGTTTCAGAAAAACATCTATTTCTGCTTTATTGACTACATCAAAGCCTTTAACTGTGTGGATTACAACAAACTGTGGACAATTCTTAAAGAGATCACCTTACCTGCCTCCTGAGAAATTTGTATGTGGATCAAGATGCAACAGTTAGAACTGGACATGAAACAACAGACTGGTTTCAAATCGGGAAACGAGTACGTCAAGGCTGTATATTGTCACCCGGCTTATTTAACTTACATGCAGAGTACATCATGCGAAATGCTGGGCTGGAGGAAGCACAAGCTGGAATCAAGACTCCTGGGAGAAATATCAATAACCTCAGATATGCAGATGACACCACCCTTATGGCAGAAAGTGAAGAAGAACTAAAGAGCCTCTTGATGAAAGTGAAAGAGGAGAGCGAAAAAGTTGGCTTAAAGCTCAACATTCAGAAAACGAAGATCATGGCATCTGGTCCCATCACTTCATGGTAATAGATGGGTAACAATGGAAACAGTGAGAGACTTTATTTTTTGGGGCTCCAGAATCACTGCAGATGATGATTGCAGCCATGAAATTAAAAGACACTTGCTCCTTGGAAGAAAAGCTATGACCAACCTAGACAGCATATTAAAAAGCAGAAACATTATTTTACCAAAAAGGTCCATTTAGTAAAAGCCATTGTTTTTCCAGTAGTCATGTATGGATGTGAGAGTTGGACTTTAAAGAAAGCTGAGTGCTGAAGAATTGATGCTTTTGAACTGTGGTGTTGGAGAAGACTCTTGAGAGTCCCTTGGACTGCAAGGAGATCCAACCAGTCAATCCTAAAGGAAATCAGTCTTGAATATTCATTGGAAGGGCTGATGCTGAAATTCCAATACTTTGGTCACCTGATGTGAAGAACCAACTCACTGGAAAAGGCCCTGATGCTGGGAAAGGTTGAAGGCAGGAGGAGAAGGGGATGACAGAGGATGAGATGACTGGATGGCATCACTGACTTGATGGACTTGAATTTGAGTAAGCTCCAGGAATTAGTGATGGACAGAGAAGTCTGAGGTTTTGCAGTCCATGGGGTTGCAAAGAGTCAGATACAGCTGAGCAACTGAACTGACTGACTGAGATGATACCATTCTAATGGCTGAAAATGAGGAGGAACAGAGAGCCTCCTGATGAGAGTTTGAGGAGAGTGAAAAAGCTGGCTTAAAACTCAACATTCAAAGAACTAAGATCATGGCATCCAGTCCCATCACTTCATGGCTGATGATGGGGAAAAGTGGAAACACTGGCAGATTTTATTTCCTTGGGTTCCAAAATCACTGTGGATGGTGACCACAGCCCTGAAATTGAAAGACACTTGCTCCCTCGAAGAAAAGCTATGACAAATCCAGACAGTGTACTAAAAAGAAAGACATCACTTTGCCAACAAAGGTCCGTACAGTCAAAGCTATAGTTTTTCCAGTAGTCCTGTAGGGATGTGAGAGTTGGACCATAAAGAAGGCTGAGAGCTGTGAAGAATTGATACTTTTGAACTGTGGTGCTGGGGAAGACTCTTGAGAGTCCCTTAGACAGTAAGGAGATCAAATCAGTCAATCTTAAAGGAAATCAATTCTGAATATTCATTAGAAGGACTGATGCTGAAGCTGAAAGCTCCAATATTTTCGTGACTTGACCTGAAGAGTGAACTCATTGGAGAAGACCTTGAGGCTGAGAAAGATTGAAGGTAGAAGGAGAAAGGGGCAACAGAGGGTGAGATGGTTGGGTGGCATCACTGACTCAAGGCACATGAGTTGAGCAAACTGTGGGAGATAGTGAAAGACAAGGAAGCCTGGCGTGCTACAGTCCATGGGTTGCACAGAGTCAGACATGACTTAGCCACTGAACAAGAAGAAAACAGAAATGAGTATAACTTAGAATGATTTCTCCCTTACCAAAAAAAAAAAAAAATCAAGTCCTTATAAAAAATTCTGCTAAAAATGTAATAGATATAAGGTACAAGAACATAAGCTACTAGTGTAAGGGGAGCAATTACTTTTGAGAGGCATTAAGAACTGACATTAAGAATTTTATGCTTTTATAGTTTCTAGGTATATGCTTTATATATTGCAAACAATTACAATTTTATAGTTGCACCAATGTCAAGTTATTAAAGAGATGTTAGAAATCATCTCTGGTCTGATTAAACCTGCTGAACCTGTTAATGAAAGTATTCATGTTATATGAAAATGATTCCAGTAGGTATATTTCTAGCAAATATAAAAATATGAAGACAGTCTACAGAATGGGAAAACATTTGCAAACCATATATGTGATAAGGAGTTAACATCCAAAATAAATAAGGAACTCAAACAACTCAACAGCAAAAAATCCAATTAAAAAAATGACCAAAAACTTGAATAGACATTTTTCCAAAGAAGACAGATGAAAGACCAACAGGAACATGAAAATTGTTCATTGGTCATTGGGGAAATCCAGATTAAAACCAAAATAAGATGGCACCTGATTCCTGTCAGAATGGCCATCATCAACAACACAAGAGATACTAAGTGCTGCTATGAGTGTGGAGAAAAGGAAACGCTTGTGCATTACTGGCAGGACTGTAAATTGATACCGCCACTACAGAAAACAAGATGAAGAACTCTCGAAAAATTAAAAATAGAACTACATATCACCAGCAATTCTACTCTCAGGAATAGATGCTCAGGAAATGAAAACACTAACTTCAAAAAATATCTGTAGCCCAATGTTCACAGCAGTGTTATTTACAATAGCCAAAACACGGAAGCAACCTAAGTGGCCACTGATGGATAAATGGATAAAAAAGTTGTGATATACACACACATATACACACAATGCAGGATTATTCAGTCATAACAAATGAGGAAATCCTACCATTTGGGACAATGTAGACGGACCTTGAAGGTACTATGCTAAGTAAAATAAGTCAGACAGAGAAAGACAAATACAACATGATCTCACTTATATGTGGAATCTTAAAAAAAAAAAAACAAACCGTCAAACTCACAGAAAAAGAGATCAGGCATAGTTACCAGAGGTGGAGGGTGAGGGGAGGGAGAAATGGAGGAAAGGTAGTTAAAGGTACAAATTTCCAATTATAAGGTTGGTACAAGGCATACAATGTACAACAAGGTGACTGAACACTGCTGTATGATCTATAAAAAAGCTGTTAGGAGAATAAATCCTGAGTTCTCATCACAAGGAGAAAATTGCTCTTTTTTTCTTTTTATTCTTCTTTCATTTCTTTTTATCTATATGAGTTGATGGATGTTAGCTGAACCATAATACATGTAAATCAAACCACCATGGAAAAAATAGTGTCAGTGTGTATCATATCTTACAGACAATCCTATGAACAATCACAATAAAATGCATTTATGAACAGACCCAGTGGTTTTTTTTCTTTTAATTGAGAAAGACTCATTTGGAAAACCATTCTTTTCAGAGTCTGCATATGGCCTTTTCTGTCAAAGTGCTTGCAATGCCTCTTTCTCCACCTGCTGGGTTGAGGGAGGTGACCATGGCAACTTTGAAAGCAAGGACTGAGGGTAATGGAATTACAAAATGGAAGGAGCTTGAAACCTCACTTGCAGGAGAGTCCCTCACTAATCACTACCCACTTTTGGACTTTCTGTGACTGAGAACTAAACTTCTTCCATGTTTTAGCCATTAACCATTTCTGGGTTGGTTGACCACAGCAACTAGAATTAACTAATATTAATTAGTGAAGCTAAGGAGTTGATTACCTGAGGTACCTACGTACAAAAAACCTTAAAATTTAATATGTGCTATGACGAAACAATAAAGGTTATAGGAAAGTTAGGGGAAGGAGCAATGAATTTTGCCCAGAAAGGGTTCTGCAACTACATAATGGATGGATTAGGTTTGAAGAATGAACAGATAAGAATCTGTCAGGGAGACAAGTTGAAGGGAAGGGGCAATGCCTGGTACAGGGGATGGTACGAGCCAAGGCCTGGATGCACACAATGTCCTTGTAACTGTGCCTACGAGGGCAGTGATGAGAGCGAAGACCAGGAACCTGTGGGGCCAGACTGTCACACATCAGGGGAGCAAACATCATCTTGTGTGCAGGGAGCGCTATTCTACGTTCCAGGTGACACGAGGTACAAAGGGTTAGATTAGGAAGCCAGATTGAATAAGAGGTAGTGGTTGTACACATGGTGAAAAAGAGGCTGCACTGCCAAATATTTCTGAGGTTAAAAACTGACCCGATTAAATGTAGCAGGCGAGGGTGGGGAGGGGAGAAGGAGGAACAACAAGGAGTGAAGAGGAGTAAGCTTCTATCTTAGCAGAAAAAAAATTCTATAAAGTACTAAGAAAAGTAACTATTCTGAAGTCGGAAAGCAAGTACAGTTTGTGGGGGAGAGAAAACCAGAATTAGTTCAGCCTTGAAGTTGAATCTGAAATACCCTTTCAAATCCCTCAGACAGGTCTCAGGAGAGATGAGTTTGGCCTGAAATGTGTTTACTTTAGGGACGGGGCAGCCTTTGGAAATGAGAGCATGAGAGAGCCCTGAATTTACCTAATGGGAAGGTCCCTAAATCACCCTAGCAGGAAGCTACTCCATTTTTTAACATTTAAATTTGATTTATTAACAAAGGTCCTCAATTAATTCAAATAAACAATTTTAGAAAGGCAGATTGAGTGAAAAGTCTTTTCCTCTGCTTATCAAGCAACCTGTTGTCTCCACCCAGAGAAATCAATGTCAGCACATCTTCTGTATCCTTCCTGAGATATCTTCACTCAGACAAGCAAATGTGATGAAATCTCCCTTCTCCCGCTTTTGTAACACATAGACATAGATCCCCATCCTGCCTTCCCCAGCTCAAGGACATTGACTTACCTTAGTGTGGCACCTTCAGTCTTAATTATATCTCCATCTTTCACATAAACATACTGTTGCTCTCCATTGCCTATAATTTCTTTTCTCGCAGGATTCCGTGGGAGTTTTTTAACGGAATAGGTAGTATCTAGTCACAAAACATGTAAAATATATGAAAGTCACATTTTAAATAATTCAGCCTTTTACAAGATCAACTTCCATAGAGCCACAAACACTTGAGTAAATTAACAGTAAGAGGCAACAGAAATTGGGATGAAGCATACCTCTGAGATGGTAACTATTTTTTCCCACCTTAACAAAGAGATTTTTATTCTATCATACCCTTTCAGATCTATATAAAAGCCTTTGTGTTTTTCTAGTCCCTCTTATTTTTATACAAAATTTGGAAATAGCACTTCACAGTCTCAGCTAGCTTTGAGATCAAGATGGGAACTGAATACTGTATAGCACCAGGAACTCTACTCAAACCTCTGTAATAATCTATATGGGAAAAGAATCTGAAAAAGAACAGATATATGAGTGTGTGTGTATATATATATATATATATATATATTTATGTCTGTCTATGTATCTATAAGATCCTCTGGAGAAGGAATGGCAACCCACTCCAGTATTCTTGCCTGAAGAATCCCATGGACAGTGGAGCCTGGGGAGGTGGGTGGGTGGGGGGGCTACAGTCCATTAGGTTACAAAGAGTGGGACACGAATGCATGCATAAGTGAATTACTCTGCTGTACACCTGAGACTAACACAACATTGTAAATCAACTATACTCTGATATAAAATAAAAATTTAAAAGAAAATGGGTGTTTAACGAGCAGCAGTACAGAACCCAGAAACTTTTTTCTATCTAAGTGCCTGCTGCTGCTGCTAAGTCACTTCAGTCTTGTCCAACTCTGTGCGACCCCATAGATGGCAGCCCACCAGGCTTCTCTGTCCACAGGATTCTCTAGGCAAGAATACTAGACTGGGTTGCTGTTTCCTTCTCTAATTTAAGTGCCTAACAAAATAAAAGAGATATGGCATCATGGCAGAACTTAATAATAAAAGGATGAGAGCATAATGTTCCTTCTATGAATGCTGAAAGGAAGCCCCAAACCCAGGGCTGAGATATGAAAACATTAAAATCACTGTAAACCATAATACCCTCCCTGACACAAAGACAATCAATTACTTAACCAATCAACACCTGAGTGGGCAATCATATAACCAGTATATCACGTATAGTGAATACAAGCACCATGATCCCAAAGTGCTTAAAAACTCTCATAGCTGGGGAAATAAAACACAAACAGGCAATAATTAGAGGACTACACTCAGACCTATTTCATGGATATACTAAATGGACAATGCAGCTAATAAAAGCAACAAGTGTTTAGAGAAAGGAGCAACAGTTAGGAAGGGGTTCATAGACAAAATAGAACTTGAGGTGTGACTTACAGAATGAGTAGGACGGGAAAAAGTTCAGAGAAAGACTTGTGGGGAGTCGTGCTAGTAAAGGCATAGAAACAAGGAAGAGCTCTGTGCATGTGCCAAATGTGACGCTGCCTACTTGTCCAAAGCAAAACAGTTCAGTTCAGTTCAGTCATTCAGTTGTGTCCAACCCTTTGCGACCCCATGAATTGCAGCAGGCCAGGCCTTCCAGTCCATCACCAACTCCTGGAGTTCACTCAGACTTATGTCCATCAAATCAGTGATGCCATCCAGCCATCTCATCCTCTGTCGTCCCCTTCTTCTCCTGCCCTCAATCCCTCCCAGGATCAGAGTCTTTTCCTATGAGTCAACCCTTCACATGAGGTGGCCAAAGTACTGGAGTTTCAGCTTCAGCATCATTCCTTCCAAAGAAATCCCAGGGTTGATCTCCTTCAAAATGGACGGGTTGGGTCTCCTTGCAATTCAAGGGACTCTCCGACACCACAGTTCAAAAGCATCAATTCTTCGGCACTCAGCCTTCTTCACAGTCCAACTCTCACATCTATACATGAACACTGGAAAAACCATAGCCTTGACTAGACGGACCTTAGTTGGCAAAGTAATGTCTCTGCTTTTCAATATGCTATTTAGGTTGGTCGTAACTTTTCTTCCAAGGAGTAAGTGTCTTTTAATTTCATGGCTGCAGTCACCATCTGCAGTGACTTTGGAGCCCCCCAAAATAAAGTCTGACACTGTTTCCACTGTTTCCCCATCCATTTCCCATGAAGTGATGGGACCGGATGCCATGATCTTCGTTTTCTGAATGTTGAGCTTTAAGCCAACTTTTTCACTCTCCTCTTTCACTTTCATCAACAGGCTTTTTAGTTCCTCTTCACTTTCTGCCATAAGGGTGGTGTCATCTGCATATCTGAGGTTATTGATATTTCTCCCGGCAATCTTGATTCCAGCTTGTGCTTCTTCCAGTAGCGTTTCTCATGATGTACTCTGCATATAAGTTAAATAAGCAGGGTGACAATATACAGGCTTGACATACTTCTTTTCCTATTTGGAACCAGTCTGTTGTTCCATGTCCAGTTCTAACTGTTGCTTCCTGACCTACATACAGATTTCTCAAAAGGCAGGTCAGATGCTCTGGTATTTCCATCTCTTTCAGAATTTTCCAGTTGATTGTGATCCACACAATCAAAGGCTTTGGCATAGTCAATGAAGCAGAAATAGATGTTTTTCTGGAACTCTCTAGCTTTTTCGATGATCGAGCAGATGTTGGCAATTTGATCTCTGGTTCCTCTGCCTTTTCTAAAACCAGCTTGAACATCTGGAAGTTCACAGTTCATGTATTGCTGAAGCCTGGCTTGGAGAATTTTGAGCATTACTTTACTAGCGTGTGAGATGAGTGCAATTGTGCGGTAGTTTGAGCATTCTTTGGCATTGCCTTTCTTTGGGATTGGAAGAAAATTGACCTTTTCCAGTCCTGCAGCCACTGCTGAGTTTTCCAGATTTGCTGGCATATTCAGTGCAGCACTTGAATAGCATCATCTTTCAGGATTTGAAATAGCTCAACTGGAATTCCATCACCTCCACTAGCTTTGTTCGTAGTGATGCTTTCTAAGACCCACTTGACTTCACATTCCAGGATGTCTGGCTCTAGGTGAGTGATCACACCATTGTGATTATCCAGGTCATGAAGATCTTTTTTGTACAGTTCTTCTGTGTATTCTTGCCACCTCTTCTTAATATCTTCTGCTTCTGTTAGGTCCATACCATTTCTGTCCTTTATCGAGCCCATCTTTGCACGAAATGTTCCCTTGGTATCTCTAATTTTCTTGAAGAGATCTCTAGTCTTTCCCATTCTGTTCTTTTCCTCTATTTCTTTGCATTGATCACTGAAGAAGGCTTTCTTATCTCTTCTTGCTATTCTTTGGAACTCTGCATTCAGATGCTTATATCTTTCCTTTTCTCCTTTGCTTTTCACTTCTCTTCTTTTCACAGCTATTTGTAAAGCCTCCCCAGACAGCCATTTTGCTTTTTTGCATTTCTTTTCCATAGGGATGGTCTTGATCCCTGTCTCCTGTACAATGTCATGAACCTCATTCCATAGTTCATCAGGCACTCTATCTATCAGATCTAGGCCCTTAAATCTATTTCTCACTTCCACTGTATAATCATAAGGGATTTCATTTAGGTCATACCTAAATGGTCTAGTGGTTTTCCCTACTTTCTTCAATTTAAGTCTGAATTTGGCAATAAGGAGTTCACGATCTGAGCCACAGTCAGCTCCTGGTCTTGTTTTTGCTGACTGTATAGAGCTTCTCCATCTTTGGCTGCAAAGAATATAATCAATGTGATTTTGGTGTTGACCATCTGGTGATGTCCATGTGTAGAGTCTTCTCTTGTGTTGTTGGAAGAGGGTGTTTGCTATGACCAGTGCATTTTCTTGGCAAAACTCTATTAGTCTTTGCCCTGCTTCATTCTGCATTCCAAGGCCAAATTTGCCAAAGCAAAACACTGGCTGGAAATGTGGAGGGAAAGTGGGGTAAGTAAGATGAGCTCAGATCATGGAGGTCCTTAAAGTGCCCTTCACAGAACAGAAGGATTTAAACTTCACTGTATGTGGCTACTGTACACTCTTTAGTAAGAAAACAAAATAGTGTTAACAGGTAGATGAGTATGATGGCTGAAGGTGGGGAGACTGCAGGGGGAGAGATCAGAAAGACAGGGGTGGGGTGAGGTGACTGCAATAAATCCACTGAAAGATAGTGAGCATCAGGGCTAGGGTGGCATCAGTGGAAATACAGGAGAAGAAAACATTCCGAGGAAAACTGACAAAGGATAGAAATCTGGCTGGTAGGGAGGAGACAGAAATACCACAAATAAAAGAAAACAACAGCAACTAGACCTTCCCTCTTCTCAGCTCTAAACCCCATTACTTTGCATCTTAAGAGGCAGAGGCAAAAAATAGTATGTCATGCTGGGAACTGACATTACACAATAAGGCTGTCTTCATTCTAGAGTGAGATAGTGAGGCTTTTTTGTTTTTATTTTGTAATCTACACAATTTTGCCTTTCAGTGAAGCAGTGGAGATATTTTATCTCTAGTTATGAGATCTTTGGCAGACGACCCTTCCAAAAAACTCACAACCATCTCAAAATTACAAAACAAATATCATATGATAAAATAAGTCTGTATCATAATGTGCAAATTTGAAAACACATATCCTAGTCACAACAGCAATCTATACAGGCAAGATGAAGACAGGCATGCTGAAAGCAATCATATTATTACTGAGATGGAATTCACATACTATAAACTCGACCCTTTTGAAATGTGCAACTCACTATTGTTAGGTTTTTTTTTTAAAGTATATTCAAAGAACTATACACCATGAGCACTATAAAATTTTAGAATGTTTTCAAATCCTCCTACTCAATGGCATTCACTACTTATTCTTTCCTTCTCCCTGCTCTTGGCAACAACTTATCTAATTTCTGTCTCCATCATATAATTATTTAAACAGGAGGAAACCCTCAGTCATTTGTTAAGGTTTATGGATTATAACAACATTGTTGATGCTAATTATTTAAGCTGATACAAACATGTGATATTGCTCATGTATAATACTTTCTAATAAAAACACATTCTAATTAAAAAGCAGGAAGCAACTGTTTGACTCCTAAGGCTTGGATGTTAAACACATGGCAAAGGCCCAACTTCAGCTGCAAAATAATTATTATCAGATAACAAAATATACTTTATAAGATTTACCCCAAACCAAACCAAAATACTCAGACAGCCAGAGGCCATCTAGTTCTCATGTCTGGTAAAATTCTGGTTCCCTGTAAGCCACTGCTGCTGCTGCTGCTGCTAAGTCACTTCAGTCGTGTCCGACTCTGTGCGACCCCACAGATGGCAGCCCACCAGGCTCCCCCATCCCTGGGATTCTCCAGGCAAGAATACTGGAGTGGGTTGCCATTTCCTTCTCCAATGCATGAAAGTGAAGAGTGAAAGTGAAGTTGCTCAGTCGTGTCCGACTCTTCACGACCCCATGGACTGCAGCCCACCAGGCTCCTGTGTCCACGGGATTTTCCAGGCAAGAGTACTGGAGTGGGGTGCCATAGGAGTTCCCAAATCACATACTGATTGTGTTTTACATTTTGTAAGCAGTTTGCTTAAGAGGCAGTCTTCCCTGGTGGCTCAGATGGTAAAGAAGCTGCCAAGAATGCAAGAGACTCAGGTTTGATCCCTGGGTTGGGAAGATCTCCTGGGGTAGGGCATGGCAACCCACTCCAATATTCTTGCCTGCAGAATCCCCATGGACAGAGAAGCCTGGTGGGCTGCAGTCCATGGGGTCATAAAGAGTAGGACATGACTGAGCAATTAACTTATCTTCCCAGAAAAATGTTATAAATGGCATTCATAATTTTGGTGTGTCCTGTTAGAAACATAGGTGGCTAGCACTGTAAAGTAGTTGAAATTTTCTGCCATGCTAACAGCTAAACAAAATTATAAAAAAATTTAAACTAATAATTAAAATATGGAACAAAAAAGTGAAATGGAACAAAAATGATAGTGATTAACAATTGAGAGAACACAGAAATATACGGAACTTTGGGGAGGAGACCCTGAAAGTTACCTCTGAACAATTTTAGTGCTGAGCACCTCAAGGTCTGCATGTAGCTGGTCTAGTTTCCACAGAGTTCAGAATGAAACACTAGCCACGTCTCAAATAAGCACTAAAGTTTTTGTGGCTATAAAGCTGTGTCAAATTTCTCCTTTTAAATCAATATAATAGTTAATTTATTAAATAAATATTATTTTGTAGGGAACGCAAACCTATTTTCATGTTTAATTTGAAGGAAGTGGGTCAGATGGCCATTAATAGGTGAATGGATACACACCGATGGTGGTATATTCCTACCATGAGTTACTATTTGGCAATAAGAAAGGGACAAACTACTGACGCATGAAACACAGGTGAATCTCAGAGACAAGATGTGGTGTGAGAGATGCCAGGCAAAGAGTGGTTCTGTATTCTTCCATTATAGGAAACTTCAAAACACACACAAAACTAACCTATGGCAAAACAAAGCAGATGTGTGGCTGTTGAGGGTGGAAGGGGAGTCACTACAAAGGGCCACTGGCAGATCTTTTTGGGGTGTTGGGAGAATTATCTTGATTGGAGTGGTCACATCAATGTTTGCCAAACTATACACTACACATGGGTACATTTTACGTATGTGAATTCAAGCTCAATAAAGCTGATTCATGAAGGGGAAAAAGGGGGCCATAAGTATTTTAATTCATCACCTTGACCCTCACGTTAAAAGAACTGACCAGAGGTAATTAAGGGTCCTCAGTATAGTTTTTTACTTTGCAAAATTTAATGATGGACAAGAAAAAGAAAGGCGAGGACAGGTCAGACTAAGAAAGAATAATCTCCTGCAGTGGACAGTCCCCTTGGATTGGAAGAAAGGAATTGAAAAGGTAAGACAGGTTAGACAGATTTTCACAATCAGCATCATGGTGATATTGGTGCTGGGCCTGAGAACATCTTGGTGTCCCAATTAGTCTCAAGGCCTAAAAAGACAGTAATACAGATAATACTAGTTGAATGCTACGTGCATCCCTTGTGTGAATGAACTTTCTCAACTTCCTTGTCTTTCCAGTGCCTTGGACAGGCCAAGCACAGTCCTATTCCAGTATCTCTGGCCCTGCAATGCCCTCAGCCAGGTAAGCCCCGCTCTCAGACACTGTACGGCTTACCGCCTCTCCCTTCACCCTGGATCTCTCGAGTGCCACTGCCCTCCTCTGCTTTACCCTCTCTCCCCTTGCTTTCACGTTGTCGCTTTACTTTTCTTTGTAGTACCTGTCACCATCTGATCTATGATCCATTTACCATTTACCTTCCCTCTGAGAATAAAGCTCCATGTTTTGTTCACTGCTAGGTTCCTTGTGTCAAGAATAGTACCTGCATATAGCAGTCACTCCAGTGTTAGGTAAAGGAATGGATGGGTGGATGAAACTGTGTGTGTGATGGGATGAGGGAATGAGAAAGATGGTGAAGTGCCAGTACTTAAGAGGTTTCAAGGACAGAGAATTACCAATATGACACCCCTTCCCCAGTAGTTCAGTTTATCACGGTGGTTGCCTTATGCTCTGGAAGACATATGGATAAGAACACACCCACCTCACAGTACTCAGGCCACGTGATCAGCACAGTGCAGGGCACACAGTAAACATTTAACAGTAGCTGCTCACTATTTAATCTGAAATAGTTAAGTGTCACACAAACTAAATTAAAACTGACCTTTGTTATGGGCATCGGGGAAAAATACCACGTAAAAGAGATCAGAGGTAGAAAATAGGACTTTTCTTTCCTTCTTTGTTAAAATTGGGGCTAGTTTTCAAGTTACAGTAGTTTCTGAAAGTACCATTTAATTATGGGGTATTCAGTAAATGGTTTACTAGCTTACTTAGCTCTGTTAACCGAATTAAATGATCCTGAAAACAGTTTTCTTCAATGAGCTTAATGAATATTTTCTGTTTACCATTATTGATGCTTTTACAAATATCTGCTATGCCTCCAGTATGATCATAGTGCCAATGGGTCACTATGATTTCCTGGATGGCTGTGTTAAATTCCGTCAGAGCCTGCTTTAAACAGCTGATATATTCTGGGATTGACGGTTCTCCAGTGTCGATGAGGATCCTCCTGAAAATTAAATGGAAGATAATCACACAATCAGAACACATAGTATCAATATATTTCTCACACAGATAATTTACAGTACGTGTAAGAAACTGCATAAATTGCCTTGCTTCTAAAGTCCTTGAAAACCAGATGCATATAAGCTTAACTATAATCATCTCACCTTAAGAAGATTCTTTGAAAAAACTTAAAAGCTAAATGCGTGTCTCAACGAGGAATAACAGCAATGACATTGAACACTTACATAGCATTTAAAAGAAAAAAACAAGAAAGAAGGCACAGTTCCAAGGATCTTACATGTTTTTACAACTGTATTCCTTGTAACAAACTCTGAAGGTAGGCTTTTCATTATTATATCCAGAAATTAAGTAACTGGCCCAAGGTTACTTTGCAAAGAAATGGCAGAACCAACATTCAAGCCCAGGTATTCTGATACCAGAATATGCATGTTTATTCACTCTGCTCTCGAGATTTTTTACAGTATCCTCAAATGTCTGAGCAATAGGAAAGAAGCTGATTCAGTGGTTTCCCTAAGGAAATGTAGTCTTCTGCACTATATACAAAATGAAGTACTGGGGTTTCTGTATGGGAAAGTGAGGGCAGCAGGGGAGCAAGGGGTGGGGGTGGGGGAATGTTTGAGCTGTTTCCTTCCTTTACTTAGACAACTTACTTTTTCTGCTTTGTGGTTCTGAACCCTCCTTCTGCTTTGTTTGCCCTTCCTCCCTGTTTTATCAACCTGAATATTCACTGGAAGTACTGACACTGAAGCTCCAATACTTTGGCACCTGATGCAAAGAGCAGACTCAATGGAAAAGACCCTGATGCTGGGAAAGACTGAGGGCAGGAGAAGGAGGCAACAGATGATGAGATGGTTGGATGGCATCATCGACTCAACAGACATGAGTTAGAGCAAACTCTGGGAAGACGGTGAAGGAGAGGGAAGCCTGGCATGTTGTAGTCCATAGGGTTACAAACAGTCAGACACGACTGAGCGATGGAACAGTACTGTTTTATGGGGGTAACAGTCTTTCTCTCTGAAGTGAAGAAATAATGGGGACATTTTCCTCCTCAAGAACCAATTCACCAACTTCTTAAATTCATGCTGTTTCACAAGAATCCCTCTCAAGTTGAGGCTGGGGGAGACAGGATTCATCTTGATAAAAAGTCTCAGTTATTCATTTGTGCATTAATTCCTCAATAGCTGTTTATGAATGATCTACTATGTGCTATGCTTTTCTTTTTTGTTGCTTTTTACATTTTTAACATCAAAAATGTCTTATGCTTGTCTCACAAGGCAAAAACCCATCTTGCCCTGGAAAAACCTGAGTTTAAATGTTAATGATATCTCTTCTGTGATTTCTGATGTTGACTGAATTGCCACACTGGAAACTTCTGACAATGATAACTGGATTAAAACCTTTAATTATACTATCCTAGACTTACTCTTCTGAGAAGGCAATGGCAACCCACTCCAGTACTCTTGCCTGTCAAATCCCATGGATGGAAGAGCCTGGTAGGCTGCAGTCCATGGGATTGCTAGGAGTCGGACACAACTGAACGACTTCACTTTCACTTTTCACTTTCATGCACTGGAGAAGGAAATGGCAACCCACTCCAGTGTTCTTGCCTTGAGAATCCCAGGGACGGGGGAGCCTGGTGGGCTGCTGTTTCTAGGGTCGCAGAGTCAGACATGACTGAAGCGACTTAGCAGCAGCAGCAGACTTACTCTTCACTGGTCGCATCAAATATTAAATTATATATTCATTTTGGGGGCTATCTGATGATTTATGGTATCTACAAGTCTCTAAGCCAAGAGAAAACAAAGCTTTTGTTAAAGGTGTATTTTTTCTGCCAAGTTCATAGGACACCCTTAATACACTACCTGAAAACACTGTAGGCACTTAGGCACTTTTCTACTATGAATGAATGAAAGCTTTCTTTTTTCTCTTTTAATTAAATCCCATTTAAAACAGTAAGAAATACTATGTCTCCAGAAATTAAAAAAAATACCAGAAGTGTTTTATTAAAGCGCAACTTAATCAAGACTAAGTTGTATTAATACGTTACAAACAGGACCTCATTTTATTAAGCATCCTGCAAGGAAAAAATGAAGTTTCACTTTTCATCTACATTTAACAGTGTCTCATGAAATGTCACTTTGAAGTTCCTGCCACCAAGGACTAGGGCCTGTTTCCTCATCCTTTGAGTATGGATGTACACTGGGTTTTCCTATGGGCAATGGACTGACATGAAAGTGATTGTAAGCCTTTGCCTCTAGGTCTTTACATACTTCCTCTCATTCCACTGGAACCCTGCAATCAGCCAGTGAATAAGTTAGGCTAGCCTGCTGCAAGATAAGTGACCAAAACACAAAAATAAAAACCATACACTGCTACTTTGGCTACGTGGGGAAGAATGGATTGAACAGGGACAAAAGTAAATGCAGACAGGCCAGTGAGAAACTATTTTAAAAGCCTAAGCTAGAGTTGTACTGGTTTGGACAGGTTAACAGCAGTGGAAATGTTGAGATCTTTATAATGGCTTGGATATGTGTGTGCAGGAAGAAAAGAAAAGTGGACAAGGAGGGTACTTAAGTACTTACCTTGATTATATATGAGGATGGTTCTGTTTACCAAGATTCAGACAACTGGAAGAAGCCAGGTAGTTTTGAGTATCCAATCAGAGATATAAAAAAGCAGTTGGCTACCCTTGTCTGAAGATGAACCTGGACTTGTCTACAATGGAGCTATAAATTCGGGAGTTATTAATGAATACAACAGGTGAAGCCCAGGAAGTAGTCAAAATCCTCTGGGTAGAGAATACAACAATGAGAATAGAATAAAGAGTAAGACTGTCTCCTGAGGAACTCAATAGCTTAAAATATCTGGTAAAGAGGATGATTCTATAAAGGAGATTGCTAGAGAGTAGAATAGCTAGAGAGGTGAGAACAAACCAGGAGAAGGCCGTGTCAATAAATCAGGGAGTGGTCCACAGCATCAAAAGATGCTGAAGTTCAACTAAGATGGGAATGGTAAAATGCCACTGGGTTTAGTGATACAGGAGCCACCAGTGATCTTAGTGGAATAGATGGATCTCACTTATCAGAATCACCTGGACCCAATTACTATTCATTTCTAGCCACCTAACATCTACTAGACCTGCCTTTTGAGAAACCTGTATGCAGGTCAGGAAGCAACAGTTAGAACTGGTCATGAACAACAGACTGGTTCCAAAAAGGAAAAGGAGTACGTCAAGGCTGTATACTGTCATCCTACTTATTTAACTTCTATGCAGAGTACATCATGAGAAACGCTGGGCTGGAAGAAGCACAAGCTGGAATCAAGATTGCCAGGAGAAATATCAATAACCTCAGATATGCAGATGACATCACCCTTATGGCAGAAAGTGAAGAGGAACTAAAAAGGCTCTTGATGGACGTGAAAGAGGAGAGTGAAAACGTTGGCTTAAAGCTCAACATTCAGAAAACGAAGATCACGGCATCTGGTCCCATCACGTCATGGGAAATAGATGGGGAAACAGTGGCTGACTTTATTTTGGGGGGCTCCAAAATCACTGCAGATGGTGACTGCAGCCATGAAATTAAAAGACGCTTACTCCTTGGAAGGAAAGTTATGACCAACCTAGACAGCATATTCAAAAGCGGAGACATTACTTTGCGAACAAAGGTCCGTCTAGTCAAGGATATGGTTTTTCCAGTGGTCAGGTATGGATGTGAGAGCTGGACTGTGAAGAAAGCTGAGCACTGAAGAATTGATGCTTTTGAACTGTGGTGTTGGAGAAGACTCTTGAGAGTCCCCTGGACAGCAAGGAGATCCAACCAGTCCATTCTAAAGGAAATCAGTCCTGGGTGTTCTTTGGAAGGACTGATGCTAAAGCTGAAACTCCAGTACTTTGGCCGCCTCATGCGAAGAGTTGACTCATTGGAAAAGACTCTGATGCTGGGAGGGATTGGGCAGGAGGAGAAGGGGACGACAGAGGATGAGATGGCTGGATGGCATCACCAACTCGACAGATGTGAGTTTGAGTGAACTCCGGGAGTTGGTGATGGACAGGGAGGCCTGGCGTGCTGCGATTCATGGGGTTGCAAAGAGTCAGACACAACTGAGCGACTGAACTGAACTGAACATCTACTTTATACAGCAGAGCAGCAGCACCGGCACATTAACTTATCACAGCTCAGTTGCATGGGCTCAACATCATCTCTCTCGCTCTCATCTGTGAGTGATTCCACTGGCCATTCATAGTAGTCTAAGTAGTGCAACATCAAAGACAGTGAATCTGTTCTTCTCTCAATCAGCTTCAGGTTCTTCATGTCTTTTAGCACCAGCACTTTGCCACGCTGAGTGTGATTCTAGTGTTTAAAGATACAGTATGGATTTTTCATACAACATTGTCCCCAACCCCCGCCAATTTCTTCATCTGGCTTTCAAACAGAACCAGCCATCTGTTTCATCGCTGGAGGAAAAACAGGTTGTGTTGAACTTATTGAGACACAGTACACTGATCTCCTATGTTGTGTTTTCCTGAGAGACTTCCCAGGATAATTTTGACTATATGCAATTTTCATCTTAAGTACTGACTTTAGAACTCATTTAAGATGACACACTGAAAAGTGAAGAGCACACCTATGGACTTCCTGGGGTGAGTGGGTCTAAGCCAACCCCGACTCTCTGCTAGATATCAAGTATTTTTTTCTGCCTAATTTTCTGTTCGCCTAGACCCCAGAGGCAGCTTAAAGCTCTGACTCTGCGTTGTTTATCCTGACTCAACTTTTTGCTTTCTGCTAGATGGTCAGTACATCCAGATTCTCCAAGCTGCTGCTTCTAAAACTGATTTACCAGAAAAAGGCAAATACAGTGGATACTTCAAATGAAAACCCAATAAACTATACTTATTAAACTGTTTATTAATCAACTAATTTTACTAATTGTAACATGTCTGCTGTTGCTGCTAAGTCGCTTCAGTTGTGTCCAACTCTGTGAGACCCCACAGAAAGCAGCCCACCAGGCTCCACCATCCGTGGGATTCTCCAGGCAAGAACACTGGAGTGGGTTGCCATTTCCTTCTCCTATGCAGAAAAGTGAAAGTGAAGTCTCTCATAGTCGTGCCCAACTCCTAGCGACCCCATGGACTGCAGCCCACCAGGCTCCTCCATCCACGGGATTTTCCAGGCAAGAGTACTGGAGTAGGGTGCCACTGCCTTCTCCGTAACACGTCTAGTTCATGGCAAATACATGGGGAAACAATGGAAACAGTGAGACTTTATTTTTGGGGGCTCCAAAATCACTGCAGATAGAGACTGCAGCCATGAAATTAAAAGACACTTGCTCCTTGGAAGAAAAGCTATCACCAACCTAGACAGCACATTTAAAAGCAGAAACATTACTTTACCAACAAGGTCCATCTAGTCAAAGCTATGGTTTTTCCAGTAGTTATGTAAGGATGTGAGAGTTGGACCATAAGGAAAGCTGAGCACCAAAGAATTGATGCTTTTGAACTGTGGTGTTGGAGAAGACTCATGAGAGTCCCTTAGACAGCAAGGCGATTAAACCAGTCAATCCTAAAGGAAATCGATCCTAAATACTCATTGGAAGGAGTGATGCTGAAGCTCCAATACTTTGGCTACCTGATGCGAAGAACTGACTCATTGGAAAAGACCCTGACGCTGGGAAAGACTGAAGGCGGGAGAAGAAGGGGACGACAGAGGATGAGATGATTGGATGGTATCACTGACCGATGGACATGAGTTTGAGCAGGCTTCCAGAGTTGGTGACTGACAGGTAAACCTGGCGTGCTGCAGTCCACGGGGTCACAAAGAGTCGGCCACGACTGAGTGATTAAATTTAACTGACGAACACGTCCAGACTGAATAATTAAATTCTGGGCTCAAGGTAAACTATATCTTATTTTCAATTTTTATTATCTAGAGTAAGGACTACACAAAGATTGCTCAATGCACTTGCTGTGCAATAACTGACATGTTACCGTTCCTCCATCATACCACTAAAACAGAATGCGTCTGAACAAGACAAAAATCTTGGAAATACAGACAGGTTATTCCATTCGCAGAATAATTTAAAATAGTTAAAAATATTTAAAATAAAGTCACACAACAGTAACAAGAAACAAAGTTAGCTCTTCTTTCCCCAAGCTGGCTAGCTTTTTCCCTGACTCGAGCAATTTGAAGCAAGGAAATCCTTCTCTCCGCTAGAGTTAAGAAAAAGGCCTCAATACAACCTCTCGCTTTTGCGAACGGAAGCCAAACTCAGGGCCAAACACCAGTGAAAGTCAGGTGAGGAAAGTAAACGCATTCTTGGATTCTTAACTCCAAGCGATCCTAGTGTCTCAACAACTTAACCTCACTCTGGCTTTCAAAATCAAAGTAAATTGGGTCTCGAAAACAGGAAACATGTCTGTTTTTCCTTAGCCATTTGTAAGTTAAGACAGTTGACTACCCCGGGTGGAAGTGATTTAGGGGAGGGGGTGTCCGAATCGGGGTGGGCTGGGGCACGACCCCACGGTGCAGGCTGCGGGCGCACAGCCTCTCCACCCGCCGCGAGCAGTCCCCGCAGGCCCAGCTCCGTGCGTCCCGAGGGTCGGTAGGTATGATGGCGAGGGTGGAGAAACGTTTACCTGGGGCCGGTCCCCACCAGGTAGGTGTTGGTGCCCTGCAGGGTCATGGGACCCGGGTTACAGCCTAGGACGCGAATCACCCGACTGGACAGCCGTTCTATGCGCTGCAAGGTGGCAGCCATCTCCTCCCCTGCCGCTCGCCGCCGCGGAGCAGACAAGACCGCCCAGGCGCGGAACCAGCAACAAGGCCGGGGGCGGGGCCGGCGGTCACCTGACGCCGCGCGAGTGGAATGGGGCGTGGACCCGTAGCTGTGCGGGGGGCGGGGACATAGGTCACGTGGTGTAGCACGAGCGAAGTGGGCGGGCCGGGGAAATCAGCCCTGGGGCCGTGGGCGGGGCCGGAGATCACGTGTTGACGCGCGAGCCCAGCAGGTGGGGGAGTCGCGGACTTGCGGTGAGGCGGCCCAGTGGCACGTGACTCTAGCCGAGTTTCGTGGGCGGCAGCGCGAGGTTGTTCGCTGGCACGAGGCGCGCGGCGGCCTGAGGCGAGACTGGACTCCGGCCCTTGCGTGCTGCCGCCTGTCACAGAGCCTGGTGGTTTTGCAGGAGTTTGTTTTCAGGCAGGCTAGTTTGTTCGACTGCGAAAGACACATTTTAACCCGGGAAGTCTTGTGATGGAGCAAGGGGTAGGCAGGTTTCGGGTTAGTTACAGAGCACGGAATCCGGGAAGGGTAGCTAGTCGGGTTTTCAGGTGAGGGTGGGGTGTGTGAGGAGGAACTGGTTTATCTTTTATAATAAATAGCAGTGAAAGTGAAGTCGCTCAGTCGTGTCCGACTCTTCGCGACCCCATGGACTGTAGTCCATCAGGCTCCTCAGTCCATGGAATTTTCCAGACAAGAGTACTGGAGTAGGTGGTTTATTTAGCACTTACTGCTGTGGAGAAGGCAATGGCAACCCACTCCAGTACTCTTGCCTGGAAAATCCCGTGGATGGAGGAGCCTGGTGGGCTGCAGTCCATGGGGTTGCGAAGAGTCGGGCACGACTGACCGACTTCACTTTCACTTTTCAGTTTCCTGCATTAGAGAAGGAAATGGCAACCCACTCCAGTGTTCTGGCCTGGAGAATCCCAGGGATGGGGAGACTGGTGGGCTGCTGTCTATGGGGTCGCATATAGTCGGACACGACTGAAGCGACTTTGCAGCAGCAGCTGTGCCGAGTGCATTTTACAAACGTTCAGTTCAGTCGCTCAGTTGTGCCTGACTCTTCGCGACCCCATGAATCGTAGCAGGCCAGGCCTCCCTGTCCATCACCAACTCCCGGAGTTCACCCAAACTGATGTCCATTGTGTTGGTGATGCCATCTAGCCATCTTTTCCTCTGCTGTCCCCTTCTCTTCTTGCCCCCAATCCCTCCCAGCATCAGAGTCTTTTCCAATGAGTCAACTCTTCGCATGAGGTGGCCAAAGTATTGGAGTTTCAGCTTTAGCATCAGTCCTTCCAGTGAACACCCAGGACTGATCTCTTTTAGAATGGACTGGTTGGATCTCCTTGCAGTCCAAGGGACTCTCAAGAGTCTTCTCCAACACCACAGTTCAAAAGCATCAATTCTTTGGCACTCAGCTTTTTTCACAGTCCAACTCTCACATCCATACATGACCACTGGAAAAACCATAGCCTTGACTACTATCTCCTTTAATCTTCACAATGTGAAGAAGGAAATATTTTTATGTCCATTTTACAGGCGCAAAACGGAGGTTTGCAGACATGCCCCAACCTTGTACTGACACCCCACGCCCCACCTGCAGTGGGTTCAAGGAGCTCTGCTCCCTTTTGTGCCACTTGCAGTACCCCCACCAACCCCAAGACTAGGGGAGACGCGAGCCCGTGTGTTGGGGGTGTGGTCTTGGTGGGAGGTTGTGGCCAAGAACTTATGTTTCTTTGTAAGGAGTCCTTTTCTAATCTGCTGAGGAGTTAACTACCCCAGTGTTAACTAACCTTCCCCATATTAAAAAACAAAACAAAACCAGTTACTGTTTATCTAAAAGGGAATGCACAGATCTCATGATCAGTTTCATTCCCTTATGGGCAATTTTATGTATGTAAAAGATGTGGAACACGTGTGATATCCTAGCCCATGCCTTTTTCAAAAGAAATGATAAATTGATACAGTAGATGCTAGTGGTTCTAAAATTTAGGCCTTTTTAAAGATAATTATTTCTAATTGGAGGATAATTGCTTTACAATATTATGTTGGTTTCTGCCATACATTAACATGAATGCCCCATAGGTACATACACACCCCCTCCCTCTTGAATCCCCCTCCTACCCCATCCCACCCCTCTAGGTTGTAGGGCATGCATTTTTAACATCCTTTTTGGCAGGTGTTTCTGGAGAAAGGATTGTTGCTCTGTATGCAGTATTTATATTACAAATCAAAAGTTTAATATTCCAGATTTCTTGAAAACACACCTGGATTATGTGTGGCAAATTTCTTTCCCCGTGTCTTTAAGATGTACTTTTAATAGCAAAATGTTTCAAAAACCTTCATTGAAACAATCATGTGAATTATCTCCTTTGCAATGGGAAGGCAAGCAACAAGTCCTTTAAAGACTGCTTGGAATAATCATCAAAATTCCCTATATCAAGTATTTTCAACTCAACAATATTTATTTGTCTGTTATCAGTAGCTCTTCCAGCAAGAAGCTGGCTTCCCATTTTAAAACCTCTCTCCTGGAAAGTCAGCAAAACTTTGAGAAGAGAGTGGAACTATTTTTGTGGGCAGCTCAACTTTCTTATTCCTTAACTTTTTTTTTTTTTTTTTCTCGTGAATTAGAATTTCCCTTGTGCATTCCATCTCAATCCCATTTAGTTCCTTGCCAGGGTCTTCATTTGGTAGATGAAGAAATGGGCCCAACAAATAATTTAAAAGTGACTTGAGTCGTAGAAGGAGAAGTTAGACACTAGCAGAAAAGCAGAACAGAGTGTAGGTGATGAACTTGGTTTAGAGGAGTTTAAGTTGAGTTCATTGTGGGATATCCCCATAAAGAAATCCACAAATAGTTAGATGTATGGCTTGAGCTAGGAAGAAAGATAGAGGCTGCAGATTCAAAACTGAGTCTTTGTGAATATCAATGTAACTTGAAGTTTTAAGTTCCCACGAAAGAAGACCAATGATTTTTACATTCTGTTCAGCTACAGTTACAATAATTGATCAGCTACCTCTAACATGTATTGTCATTGATGTGCGGGAATGTGTGTAAAAATGAATAGGATAGCTTTATAGAGGCTTATAACTAAAAAGGAGATGTACATGATAATATTTTAAAGCATATTCAGGTGAATCCTATAGAAGTATAGTGAAAGTGATGAGATTGCTAGAAGGAAGGAGAGAAATTAGGATGATCTGAGAAAGCTTAACAGTAGTAGATGTTAGCTGATTCTTAAAGGATTGATATAACTTTTATCAGGTAGCTGGAGAAGAAGGGTTTTCCGGACAGTAAATAACCCTGAGCAAAGGCTTGGAAATAAGAATTGTAATGTTTGTTTTGGTAATAGAAACCAACGATCATATGTTCTTGGGGCATAGGGTTTGAGAAGGTATAAAATTTGAAAAATTAGGTAGGTAGGGCTCTATTAATAATACATTGTAAATTCTTTATTAGAGTATTTCAAATTCAGGAATCTCTCTTTCAAACATGAATTGTCCATTTAGATATGCTGTGAGGCAAATTGTATTTTTTAAAAAAATTAATTGATTATATAGTAAAAACTTGTAAACTCATCAGCCTTAAAAGGAGCCATATAATTCCTTCCCCCAAAGTGATAGTTAAAAAAAAAAGGATGTACTATGGTCACAATGATATAGACTCTTATCACTGGATTAGAATATCACACATGTGACTAACAGGTGATTTCAGTTTCATTTTGGTTTGGATCTTAAAGGTTTATACACTCCTTAATAATGCTTATTTTCCGTGAGGAAGAAAAAAAAATTCCCAGGATGAAGATTTTCCAGAAGGAACTTTGAATTAAAGAAGTCTTTTTATATATGGCAAGTAAGTCTGTATATTATGTGTATTAAATTTGATTGACAAATGAACATTTGCTAGTTTGTACTTCTTCAGGTATCTGCTTTATTGCAAAGAGAGGAAGAGAGCTGTACAGTGGGCAAAGTTTATATATTTTGGCTGGCAGCCAGATAGTTACACAGGTGGGTTGACCTCTGAATGAGAAACTGGATTGAAACGCCTATTAAGTCAGTGTTCCAAATTCTCTAAGTGAAGTGAAATTTTGTAGATTGGCAATATTTCTCATAAGGTGGTATTGGAACAGTGATCAGTTGTAGGGATAAAGATGAACATCCTTCATACAAGTTATCCGACTATGTGGTTATTGAAGGAAGTGCAGGCCCTTTTTTATGAGAGCTGCTATATTTATTAAGTACTTTGCTGTGTAGTTTTCTTTCCAGTTGGCATTATGTTCTGCTTCACTAAATTGGGAATTTAAAAGCTGCCAGATCAGATTAGTTTATTGAGTCTGATATTCTGCCAATAATGCAATTTCTAAGTTTCTTAGAAATTATTTTTTCCCATCTTGTAAATCTTGATTCAAATGGCTAGAGTTTTCCTTTTCCGTGCCAGGTAAAGTAAGCTATATTTGTGGGGAGAGTGTTTAAGAATTGTGTACAAGGAGGTCTACCTCGTTTTATTGCACTTCACTTTATTGCACTTCTCAGATATTGTGGTTTTTATAAATTGAACGTTTTGGCAACCTGCATGGAGCCAGTCTACCAGTGCCATTTTCCCAACAGCATTTGATCTCTTTGTGTTACTGTGTTCAATTTTGGTAATTCTCACAGTGCTTCAAAATTTTTTTTATTATTATTATGTTTGTCACGGTGATCAGTTATCTTTTACAACTGCAAAAGGATTTTGTCTCGCTGAAGGCTGAGATCATGGTTAGGAGTTTTCTTAGCAATGAAGAATTTTAAAATTTAAGTGTACACAGTTTTTAAACATAATTAATGTGTTCTTGCCTGGAGAATCCCAGGGACGGCAGAGCCTGGTAGGCTGCCGTCTGTGGGGTCGCACAGAGTCGGACACGACTGAAGCGACTTAGCAGCAGCAGCAGCAGCACACTTAATAGACTACAGTTACAGCTTAAACATAATTTTTGTATGCACAGGGAAACCAAAAACTTTGTGTGACTCACTTCATTGTGATATTTGCTTTATTGTGGCAGTCTGGAACTGAACTCATAGTGTCTCCAAGGCATGCCTGTACATTAAAATTAGTTTACTCATTAGAGATAACTCACACAAATACCAACATCTCTAAGCCTCAGTTTATGATCTGTAAAATGGGGCCAATGATAATCTTACAGAAATTTGTGAGAATTTAATAAAGTTTATAAAACATTTCACACATAGTAAATACTCAGCGTCTATCAGAATACTAGCTATTCTTCTACTATGGGCTTCCCTAGTGGTTCAGATGGTAAAGCGTCTGTCTGCAATGCAGGAGACCCGGGTTCGACCCCTGGGTTGGGAAGATCCCTTGAAGAAGGAAATGGCAGCCCACTTAAGTATTCTTGCCTGGAAAATCCCATGGACCTGGAGCCTGGTAGGCTACCGTCCGTGGGGTTGCAACGAGTCGGACACGACTGAACGACTTCACTTTCACTCTTTGTTTTCTTCTACTATATATGGAAATATTTTTTTTCCTCAATAGGAAGCTTAGGAAATTGCAGTTTTTTTAGATGATGTTAAACAGGACTTGGATACATATTAAACACATCCAATATAATCATGTTAAGAAATTCGTCAACATTTTGGGGAATTTTGTTCCACATACTCAAAATCTAGTACATTAGACTTCTGAACTCACTGTTCCTTCCACCTGGCAAGCTTTCTCATATGATAGCAATATGGCTAATTTCTTTACTCAGATGCCATCTTAGTGAGGCCTGCTCTGACCATTCTAATTAAAATTACAACCTGTGATGCGCCTGCCTCTACTCCAACTCCTGATTTCCCTTAAAATGCTCTGTTCTTTCTGTAGCACTTATCACCTTCTAATATGATGTCTAATTTTACTTATTTTTATTATTTGATTATCTTTCTGTGCTAGGATGTAAGTTCCACAATGGCAGGGATTCTTGTTTCTTTTACACATGATACATCTCAAGAGCTTAAAATAGCACATCATAGGTGTAAATATTTAATTAAACAGAACTTTTTGATGAAATCTCATCCTGCTAAACTCCATGCTTAAAGTGACATGACATCTTTCATTTAAGATAAGAAACTGGCTGCAGGGAAATTCATGCCCTATTAGATTAGAAATACTCAGACTTAAAAAATTTTTTTTCCATCCTGTTGGCCACAACATTCTTGGTAGGAAAAGTAGCAATAATGAGTGTTTTCTTTTACTGTAAGAACAGTGAACTATCTTTTAATATTATTCTGAAAACTTTTAAAAGAAATTACATACAAGTGCTAAAATGACAGGAACACTGCTAGTATTAGATTGTGTGTGTGTTTTTTAAATAACATCTTCCCCTCCTAATTTTTAAAGTAATAAATATTCTTTATAGAATACATAGGGTGTTAGTCTACTCAGGCTGCCTTAACAGAATCCAACAGATAGGTGGATTAAATAATATAAATTAATTTTTCCCATAGTCTGGAGACTGGAAGTCCAACATTGAGGTGCCAGGAGGGTTGGTTTCTGTTGAGGCCTCTTTCTTTGGCTTGCAGATGGCTCTTTTCTTGCTGTGTCGTTTCTTATAAGGACACCACTCCTATTGGGTTAGGGACCCATCCTTGTGACTTCTTTTAGCCTTATTACCTCTATAAAGGCCTGTCTCTAGGAACAGTCACTTTGAAGGTTAGTGTGTCAGCGTATGAATTTTGAGGGGAAACTGTTCAGCTCATAAATATAGAAAAGAATGAAGAACAAATCATCTATAATACCATTAATTCCCCAGATAAAACTACTGTTAACGTTTTTCCTACTTCTCTAGTCCTATTTCCTTTACATTTTCAAAGCTTTGAGATTATGACAGTATTTTTTCCACTTAACATTCTTTAAAGTGAAGTCAAAGACTGCAAACTCAGATGCTTACAGGTATCAGGCAGACAGGCAAAGTAATAATGGTAACTAACAGTTATTAAGCTCTAATTGTATCAAGTACTTTTCTAGAGGCTTGTATGAATTATATATATATATTACCTTTCTTAACCTTAACAACAACCCTCTGAGATATATACCATTATTATCTCCATATTTCAAATGAAGATAAAGGATAGGGAGGTAAAAAGAACATATTTAAGGAAATACAGCTATTAGATAGCTGCATGGGCACTGAGACCTCACTGTTGAAATGACTGAAGTGGGGTTACTGGCTACTGTGGTGAAGTTAAGAGAGCCTTTGCCATCTAGGGTGAGTACCCACTGCTCATGAAGAAATGATAGTCTACTGTAGCAGATCTTTGAGTTCTTTGATAGCAGTGAAAACTCTGGATTTTTATATGAAATCTTGGCAATTCATTAGTACAATTAAAGAAATCCCTGTTGAGTTGAACAGATGTCATCTGCAGATTGCATTCATGTTTATAAAATAGGCTTCATAATAGTAATATCTACCTTCTAAGTTTGGTGTAAGAATTATATGAAGACATTTTATTTGCAACATATAGGTCAATTCCTGGCATGTAGTAACTGTTATTAATATTTTCTCCAGTCATCAAAATTCTTTATAAGTATCATTTACTACTGTTTTTGTTTTAAGAAATTATAAAACACATTAGTGCATATCTGTTGTAAAAAACTCAAACAATATGAAAGAATATTTAAAAGATTGAAATTGCACTTGCTTCCCACTCAACTCCTTTCCCCTCTCCATGTATATTAAAAAAGCATATACTGCAACACGCTATATTTATCCTTCTGGTACTTGCTTCTTTCATTTAATATGTCTTGGAGACCTTGTGAAATCAGTTTATACAAAGCTACTTCATTATTTTTAAAGGCTGTATAGTATATTCTTTAGTGTGAATGTACCATTATTTATTGAATTAGATTTCTCAATTGTCGTTTGGGTTGTTTTCAATTTTTGCTGTTTTAAAAAAGGTTCTTCAAAGAGCATATACCTTTGTGCATGTTTGTAAATATTTCCCTAGGCTTGATTCTTAGATGGAATTGCTATATCAAAGCACATTAAGAATTTTCACAACTGCTGGACCTTTGTTAAATATATTTTTAGTAGCTTTGTGATATTTCACTTTATGAATCTATCATTATTTAATTCTTCTTGTTGATACATTTAGATTATTTCCAATTTTTTGCCACTATATATAGTCCTTTAGTAAATATACTTGTGAGTACGTTATGTTTTTTAAAAAGCAAATAGTCTGAGAGGAAGTTGTCAACTATTAAGTATATTTCTAACACTTTACTTTCCCAAAGCTATATATTGTAAGAAATGTATTTAGTGGTAATATATTATTTTTAGAAAAAGTAGAGCTTTGATAAAGTCACGGCCTAGGATTTTTAATGTTAGAATCAAGATTTCTTGAAATTTTTATGTTTTATTTTAGGTGTTGTCATCTGTAATGAAGATCACTGTGAAACAAGATTGAATAAAGCCTAGTAACAACTGGACTAGAGGTTTAGAATAGAAAGTTAAAATTAGTCACTTTGGTTTTAGTGTTCCAATTTCATAATGTTTATTCTTTAAAATATTTAGGGAGTGAAAATTAAAATTCAGTGCTACACCAAAGAATGCACTAATATGTGTTTTTTTCTTTATGTATGAGAGGAGGAGGTAAATAACCAAGAGATACAGTGATTCATAATGAAATATACTAAGTTGAATTTTATGATGTCAGTCCTTGGCATTATGATCTATGTTACTGATTTAATTGTGGACATCTGGGTGTCTGTCAGATTTTTTCATGAAAGACAGTATGTTTTTGGTGTTTTAACAGTAAGCTTTATGCTCTTTGGAACACTTGTGGTCCAGTGTTTTAGTTATTCTTGGTTCAAGGCTGATTTAAAAGAAGCAGGCCAAGAAAGTCATCATTGTTTTCTTCTACTTCATTGCTTGCAAGGTGGAGTTTTTACAAGGTGAGCATATACTTTTGATCTTTAATACTGTTATTCTCTGATTCAGACAGAAGCTACTTTCTGTATCTGGTTAGTGAAATGTACAAAGTTTCTCTATTTGCATGTAGGACAAAGGTTACTTGCTTCTCACTAGCAATGCTTGCATGAGTCATTGTACTGTCAGAATTTCCAGGTTCATTAATAGAATGTTTTAATTTACCTAATTAAGTTGCTTTTTCTAATATATTATCATGTTTTTATGAGAAAGAAAAAGACTCATTTCTATGTCTTGTGAATCTTTTCTCCTCTGTTTTATATTTTAAAACTGATTATGTAAATACAGCCTATCACTTGCAACTCTGATGGAAAGAACTTACTTTTTTAAGTAACTTGTATTATTGATTTAATGAGATGAAATTTTTACTGCGTAGCCATGTGGTTAGCTAGGGTACAGAATCACTCAGAACCAAAAACAAACTTAAAAATAGAGTTGTTTAAAACCTATTTTATGGTTAAAGAAAGTAGAATCTAAATGAGCCTGGAGAATTCTGATTATCCATATATCTAATTTCACATGACCTTTTCTTTCATTATCTTAAGAGATTTAATTCTGTTCAAAGCAATATATATATTAAAGGTAAGGAGAAGAATTAAAGACAAATATTAAAAGGATAATGTACTATTTTGTTACAGTTAGGTTTTGAATTTGAGCTATTTTAATAGTCATCTTTCCTGAGAAAGATGTTAGTGGTAGTAGAATTCTAGATAAATAGGTATTTTCTCTCTGTATGTTATGTTCTGTCGTCTTTTTGTTTCCATTGTCATTATTGAGTAGTTAGATCAGTCTTGCTGTTGTTCTTTAAAAGGGTTTTGTTTTCTTTCCCCTCTGGTTGCACTTATGATTTTTCTCCTTATATTTGGGTTTCTCCAGTTTATGATATATCCATGTGAAAAATTTATTTTTATTTCTTTCACTTGGGATTTGCTTGCTGTCTTGATTCTGTGAATTATTAGCTTCCATGAGTTCTGCACAATTCTCAGCCATTATCTTTTCTAACATTTTCTTTACTATATTTCTGTCTCTTTTCCTTCTGGACTCCAAACAAATTTAAGATAGATTTTCTTGCTATATCCAACATGATTGTTACTGTTAGATTGGTTATCTGAGATCTTTTTTGTTTCCTAATATAAGTCTGTATTGTTATAAACTTCTCTCATAGAACAGCTTTTGCTGTGTCGCATAGACTTAGTATCATTGTGTTTTCATATTCACTTGTCTCCAGGTATTTTTTGATTACCTCGTTGATTTTGTTGGTGACCCATTGATTGTCTAGTAGCATATTATTTTTGTTTTTTATGCATTCTTGTAGTTGATTTCTAGTTTTATGCCATTGTGGTCAGAAAAGATGCTTGATATAATTTCAATACTCTTAAATTCATTGAAACTTGTTTTTGTGGCTTGTCATGTGATCTATCCTGGAGACTGTTCGATGTGCACTTGAAAAGAGTGGGTATCTTGCCGCTTCTGGATGGAATGGTCAATATATAATCTCTTAAGTCCATCTGGTTTAATATCACTTAAGATCAGTGTTTTCTTACTGATTTTCTATCTGGATCTTACATCTCTCCCCTGATGTAAATGGGGTGTCAGGGTCCACTATGTCAGTTTCTCCCTTTATGTCTGTTAATATTTGCTTTATGCATTTAGATGCTCCTATGTTGTGTATTTATATATTTACAATTGTTATATCTTCTTCTTTGACTGATCCCCTTATCATTATGTAAGTCTTTTTTGGTCTCTTGTTACATACAGTCTTTGTTTTAAAGTCTGTCTTGCCTGATATAAGTATTACTACCTCAGCTTTCTTGTGATTTCCATTTGCATGTAATACTTTTTCCTATACTTTCTCTTTCAGTCTATATGTCTTTAGCTCTGAAGGTAGGTAGCATATACAGGTCTTGTTTTCGTGTCCATTCAGCTACTCTGTGTCTTTTGACTGGAGCATTCAGTCAATTTACATTGAAAGTAATTATTGTTAGGTATGTCTTATTGCCATTTTGTTAACTGTTGCAGTTCTTTTTCGTTTTTTTCTTCTTTTGCTCTCTTCCTTTGTGATTTGATGACTGTCTTTAGTGTTATGATTTGGTTTCTTTCCCTTCTTTTGTGTATCTATTATAAATATTTGTTTTATTGTTACCATGTGAAAGTGAAGTTGCTCAGTATAGTCCAACTCTTTGTGACCCCATGGACTGTAGCCCACCAGGCTCCTCTGTCCATGGGATTTTCCAGGCAAAAGTACTAGAGTGAGTTGCCATTTCCTTCTCCAGGGGATCTTCCTGACCCAGGGATCGAACCCTGGTCTCCTGCATTGCAGGCAGACGCTTTTACCGCCCGAGCCACCAGGGAAGTCAACAATCTGTTTATCATACTGATATGTGATTATTTTAAGTTGATGATGTTTTAAGTTCTAACAGTTTGTAACAACCATGCACTTTTGCTTCCCACCACTCATATTTACTGTTTTTGATTTCATATTTTATATCTTTTAAGGCTTCCCTGGTGGCTCAGAGGTTAAAGCGTCTGCCTCCAATGTGGGAGACCTGGGTTCGATCCCTGGGTCGGGAAGACCCCCTGGAGAAGGAAATGGCAACCCACTCCAGTATTCTTGCCTGGAGAATCCCAGGGACAGAGGAGCCTGGTAGGCTACAGTCCACGGGGTCGCAAAGAGTTGGACACGACTGAGCGACTTCACTTACTTTATATCTTTTTTTTGTGTGTGTGTTCCTTAGATACTTATTATGGATATAGATGATTTTACTCCTTTTGGCTTTTAACCTTCCTATTAGCTTTATGAGTGGTTGATTTACTACCCCTACTGTATATTTGCCTTTACCAATGAGATTCTTCCTTTCATAATTTTCATATTTCTAGTGGTGGTCTCTTTTCTGCTTAGAGAAGCTTCCTTAACATTTTTTATAAAGCTGGCCTACTGGTTCTAAACTCTTTTAGCTTTTGCTTGTCTGTAAAATTTCATATCTCTCCTTAAAATCTGAATGATATCCTTGCCGAGTAGAGTTTTCTTACTTATAGGTTTTTTTCCTTTCATCGCTTTGACTACATGGTGCCACTGCCTTCTGGTCTGTAGAATTTCTATGAAAAAGGCAGCTGATAGTTTTATGGGAATTCCCTTGTACATGTAACAGAGATTCTACATTTTTACTGATTTTTATGCTTAGTAATTAGAGATGTTGGAATAAGAGATTCTACATTCTTACTGATTTTTATGCTTAGTAATTAGAGATGCTGGAATAAGTAGATAGTCATTTGGAAGAATAAGTAAATTATAAGTGGACCTTCACACAAAGGTCATACTTAGCTTATGCTCTAGCATGGTATGTGATCTTGAAAAGAGTTTAGCCTGTTCTGTAATGAAGGTGAAATCTTTAGAAATATATTGGTAGAAACATAGAGATGGGTACAGTATTGGGAGAGTTTTAAAATGTTGCAGTTTATGTCTTCAGTTTCTCAGTCTTTGATATGACAGGACATGGGCGCTAACTCCTAATCAGAAGAAAATCTGAAAGCATAAACTGGAAGACTTTTGTTTCCAGAGAGACACTAAGCACCACTCACCTGCAACCCGCAACACCAAACCCAAACCACAAGGACAAGAAAACAGATTTTTTTCCCATTTGCCATTTAAATGAATAGACCACAGGTTGTAGAAATTGACTAGAATGGAAATAAGAGGAAGTAATAACCAGTATATGCAACATAAGAACAGTAAAAGTTTTGATTCACTTTAGAGTTGGGATAATTTAAGGTTGCATATTATAGACTATACAGCTAGGTAAAATACCAGACATCAGGATAAATTTCAAATGACTCAAATATTTAATGCAAGAAATGTACTATTAGAAAACATAGGAAAATTCCTTTCAGCCTTGAAATGGAGAGGCTTTCTAACCATAACTCAAAATCCCCAAGCTATAAAAATTATAGATTTGACAATAAAAATTGCACACAATAAATAAAAACAAAAATATCCCAACAAACAAAAGCAAAGCAAAAAGGAAAACAGTTTTCATAGGGGAAAATATTTATAATTTTTAATAGAAAAAGACCTAATCTTTTCATATTTAATGAGCTTCTGAAGTCAAAGAGAAAAAGGTCATCCTCCTGGTTGAAAAATGGGGAAAAGAATGAGGATATTTTAGAGAAGAGGAAATGCAAATGGCTCTTAAGTTGTCTGAAGGATACTATACCTCATTCATAATTTAAAAACTGCCAATTAAAACTTCACTGAGATACTTTACCTACCAGATTGGTGAAAATCCAAGTGATAACACACTGTCATGGTAAAGTATGGGAAAATAGGTATTCTCCTACTTTGTTGATGGGAGTATGGATTGATACAATCCATACCAGTTCATAAACAGTTTGAGCATATTTCAGGTGCACATATCTTTAGGCCAGAGGTTCCTCTTCTGGGAATCTATCATGCCTGCATACATGTAAAATGACATATGCATAGCTTTTCAGTTGTAGTATTGTTTATGACAGCAACATACTGGAAACAATTGAAGGTCTGTTGGTAGAATTTATATATCTATGCAATGTCATACTACAATAATTATTACAAAGAGTGATAAAATACTTTATATACTGGAATGGCAAGATCTCCAGGATGTACTTTTAAGTGAAAAGACAGGGTGCAGACAACAGGTATGATATAATACAGTCTATTTTTAAAAGGTGGTAAAAAGGCATATTTACATGTGCTTGAATATGCATAAAGAAACTCTTTACAATGAAAAAAAGATCTTCATGACCAAGATAATCACGATGGTGTGATCATTCACCTAGAGCCAGACATCCTGGAATGTGAAGTCAAATGGGCCTTAGAAAGCATCACTATGAACAAAACTAGTGGAGGTGATGGAATTCCAGTTGAGCTATTTCAAATCCTGAAAGATGATGCTGTGAAAGTGCTGCACTCAATATGCTAGCAAATTTGGAAACTCAGCAGTGGCCACAGGACTAGAAAAGGTCAGTTTTCATTCCAATCCCAAAGAAAGGCAATGCCAAAGAATGCTCAAACTACCACACAATTGCACTCATCTCACATGCTAGTGAAGTAATGCTCAAAATTCTCCGAGCCAGGCTTCAGCAATATGTGAACCGTGAACTTCCAGATGTTCAAGCTGGTTTTAGAAAAGGCAGAGGAACCAGAGATCAAATTGCCAACATCCGCTGGATCATGGAAAAAGCAAGAGAGTTCCAGAAAAACATCTATTTCTGCTTTATTGACTATGCCAAAGCCTTTGACTGCGTGGATCACAATAAACTGTGGACAATTCTTCAAGACATGGAAATACCAGAGCACCTGACTTGCCTCTTGAGAAACCTATATGCAGGTCAGGAAGCAACAGTTAGAACTGGACATGGAACAACAGACTGGTTCCAAATAGGAAAAGGAGTATGTCAAGGCTGTGTATTGTCACCCTGCTTATTTAACTTCTATGCAGAGTACATTATGAGAAGAAGCTGGGCTGGAAGAAGCACAAGCTGGAATCAAGATTTCCAGGAGAAATATCAATAACCTCAGATATGCAGATGACACCACCCTTATGGCAGAAAGTGAAGAGGAACTAAAAAGCCTCTTGATGAAAGTGAAAGAGGAGAGTGAAAACGTTGGCTTAAAGCTCAACATTCAGAAAACGAAGATCATGGCATCTGGTCCCATCACTTCATGGGAAATAGATGGGGAAACAGTGGAAACAGTGTCAGACTTTATTTTTGGAGGCTCCAAAATCACTGCATATGGTGATTGCAGCCATGAAATTAAAAGACACTTACTCCTTGGAAGCAAAGTTTCCAAGACGCTTACTCCTTGACCAACCTAGACAGCATATTCAAAAGCAGAGACGTTACTTTGCGAACAAAGGTCCGTCTAGTCAAGGATATGGTTTATCCAGTAGTCATGTATGGACATGAGAGTTGGACTGTGAAGAAAGCTGAGCACCGAAGAATTGATGCTTTTGAACTGTGGTGTTGGAGAAGACTCTTGAAAGTCCCTTGGACTGCAAGGAGATCCAACCAGTCCATTCTAAAGGAGATCAGTCCTGGGTGTTCTTTGGAAGGACTGATGCTAAAGCTGAAACTCCAATACTTTGGCCACCTCATGCGAAGAGTTGACTCATTGGAAAAGACACTGATGCTGGGAGGGATTGGGGGCAGGAGGAGAAGGGGATGACCGAGGATGAGATGGCTGGATGGCATCATCAACTCGATGGATGTGTTTGCGTGAACTCCGGGAGTTGGTGATGGACAGGGAGGCCTGGCGTGCTGCAATTTATGGGGTTGCAAAGAGTCAGACTCGGCTGAGCGACTGAACTGAACTGAACTGAAAGAAACTCTGGAAAGGGTATACATGAAACTAGTAACCTTGAATTGTTATGGTCATGAGGGAGGGTGAAGACTGGGTAGTTAGGTCATAGGAGTGGGATCAGTTCAGTTCAGTTCAGTTCAGTTGCTCAGTCGTGCCTGATTCTTTGTAACCCCGTGAATTGCAGTATGCCAGGCCTTCCTGTCAGTATTTTCAAAAAGTTAGTAACTTCTTTTGATTTTTGATTTATGTGAATATTTTACCTATTAAAATAATTAAAAAAGAAGAAAAGGAAAAACTGAAGTAGGTTTGCTATTACTGTTAAACAGATACTTGATAAATAAACATTTTCCTCTTTTTGTCTCTTTTTCTTTGTTTTCTTGGTGCAGGAAGTGGCCCAAAACAGACATGAATAGTGAGGAATAAGCAAAAATTAAAGCAGTTCTTAAAAGTGGCCAAATTATCCAAGGATTTGTTTAAACTAAGTATGCAAAAACATGAGATATACTAAACTACAGATTCATTTCCCTACAAAATAGATAAATTGAGTTTGTGTTGGTAGATGAAAGACAAGGATGTCAACATAAATTATTTATTCTGTATAAGTGTTTTACTATTAAGTGTGTTCTTACTGCTTAGTGGTCTGTGGAGTAGAACAATTCATTTTTCAGAATATAAATTATATGACACTTTTGTATTTCTATTTTATGTATGACTTGTGATAATACCTTTTCTTTGCCAAAGGAGACTTTTTCCTTTGATGGATATATGAAAGGAATTTGCTTTATTTACAATATGGAAGGTATTATTGCTGTTTTAAAATAGCTGGTAGAAAAGTTCAAATTGTGTGAAAGAGAGTACAATGGGAGAAGAGTTTCAATTCCTCCACAGGTCCCTAGGCCCTTTTTTAAGGGGTTTCTTAGATTGTGAAAGTGAAAGTTCTTCAGTCATGTCAGACTCTTTGTGACCCCATAGACTATAGAGACCATGGAATTCTCCAGGCCAGAACACTGCAGTGGGTAGCCTTTCCCTTCTCCAGGGGATCTTCCCAACCCAGGAATTGAACCCAGGTCTCCCACATTGAAGGCAGATTCTTTACCAGCTGAGCCACAAGGGAAGCCTGAGAATGCTGGTGTGGGTAGCCTATCCCTTCGCTAGCGGATCTTCCTGTCCCAGGAATTGAACCAGGGTCTCCTGCATTGCAGGTGGGTTCTTTACTAGCTGAGCTATCAGGAAAGCCCGAAGTTTCCTAAATGGGCATTAAATAGTTGAACAGTTTTTCCTTACCTATTCTATTTAAAGCTCTTTAGAGAGAGGTCATCTGGTAATGTTCAAATTTCCTAGGGTGCAATATATATGAAACTTGAGAGTCTGGGCCCTTCAATCCCTAAATATGTGTGGATTTTCCTAGATATGTTATTGTTGTTGATTTCTCACTCAATTTAATTTTGATCAGAAAACATAATTTGTGTGATTACAGTCTTCTTTAATTAACTGACATTTCATTTCCCAGCACAGAGTCTAACTTGGTGAATATTCCATGGGCATTTGAAAATAATTTGTAACTTGCCTTTGTTGAGTGTCCAACTTTTTGAGATCCCATGGGCTGTAGCCCACCAGGCTCCTCTGTCAGTGGGATTTCCCAGGCAAGAATACTGGAGCGGGTTGCCATTTCATTCTCCAGGAGATCTTCCTGACCAAGACATTGAACACTTCTTCACTGCGTGTGGATTCTTTACCACTGTGAGCCACCTGGGAAGCCCCTCATTGAGTATAGTGGTCTATAAATGTAAATTAGGGCAATATGTTGATAATGTCATTAAAGTCGTCTATATTCTCACTGATTTTTTTCTTTTGGCCTATCTTTTCTTTCATTTACTGAGAGATGAGTGTTAAAATGCTCTAAGATAGTGGATTTATCTTTTTCTTCTTGTACTTTTGACAGTTTTTGCTTCATGTGTCTTAAAACTCTATTATTAGGTACATTCAGATGTGTTCGGAAAAATTGATTCTTATATCATTATGACATGATCCTCTTTATCTCTGTAAATGCTCTTTGATTTGAAATCTGTTTTCTCTGGTGTACTGGTATAACCATGCTACTGCTAAGTCGCTACAGTTGTGTCCAACTCTGTGCGACCCCATAGATGGCAGCCCACCAGGCTCCCCCGTCCCTGGGATTCTCCAGGCAAGAACACTGGAGTGGGTTGTCATTTCCTTCTCCAATGCATGAAAGTGAAAAGTGAAAGTGAAGTCAAGTCATGTCTGACTCTTAGCGACCCCATGGACTGCAGCCTACCAGGCTCTTCCATCCATGGGATTTTCCAGGCAAAAGTACTGGAGTGGGGTGCCATTGTACTAACTACTTTTTGTGATTGCCCTTCAAGCTGTCTGTATCTTTATAAAGAGTGAAAGTGAAAGTGAAGTCATGTCTGACTCTTTGCTGCTCCCTGGAGTATAGCCTACCAGGCTCCTCAGTCCATGGAGTTTTCCAGGCAATAATACTGGAATGGGTTGCCATTTCCTTCTCCAGGGGATCTTCCCAACCAAGGGATCCAACCCGGCTCTCTCGCATTGCAGGCAGACGCTTTTTTACCCTCTGAGCCACCAGAGAAGCTCAAGATGTATAAAGAGAGTCTCTTCCAAATCACATAGAGTTGAATCTTAATTTTTTTATCCAGCTTGACAGTCTTTTATTAATTGAAGTATTTAATCTATTTCCATTTCATATATTATTGCAATTATTGATATAGCTGTTTTCTGGCCTACATATTGTTTTCTTTTTATGTTTTCTTTTTGTATTTATTGAGCTTTATGTTGTTTTTAATCAACTTTGGAAAATATTTTTGGCCAGTGTGTTGTCAAGTTTCATTTTTCTCCTGTCCCATTTTCTCTGTTTCTTTTGTGACTTCAATTACACCTTTGTTATGAGGTTCTGTTAGTTTTTTTCCTAATTTTTTCTCTCTGTGTTTTGTTTGCTAATTGCAGTATCTGGGTCATCTGTGGGTATGTTTCTATTAATTAATATGTTTCTATTACCTGGTTTTCTCCTTTAGCATAAGTTACATTTACTCTTAATTTGCATTAAGTAAATTTGCTCAAGTAATTTTTTAATTGTGTAATGGGCATTTTGATTGATACCTTGTAGTGACTGTAATTTCTGTTATCTTCCATTGAAGAGAAAGCAAATAGCTAAATTATTGGTAAATTACCTTGATGTATTACAGAGGCTTGGTTTAAGCTTTATTAGGGAATGTCTGTTTTGCTTTTGTCCTTAGTCCTAAGGAGAGTCTCACAGACCTGAAATGTGGTCTTTACTTCTAAAACATGGCCCTTTTGGGGTTTCAATAGGATGCCTGAAGTATTTAGCAAGCTCCTTGAATTTGATGGATTGCAGACTCCAGACTCTTCCTTATGGTAGCTGCTGAAATCTCTGCCCAGGTCCTATTTAGACATTGTTCCTCAGTTCCTTGGAGTCTCACCCTACATATACATAGTAAGGGTTTGACTGGGGATTTAAGAAGAGTATATAGAGATTTGGGGTTTCTTTTACTCTGTGGCTCCCTCTTTTCTGAGGTCCCTATTAATTTCTAACCACTCTGGCAGATTCAGCCTCAGTCCTCTGACTCTTTGAGCCAATAATAATTTGACTTTCTGCTTGAACTGTGTCTGCTTTGTGCCATTTGGACTGTGCGATGCTGTTAGAGGAAAAGCCACATGTGCTTCTCATGTAGTATGGTTCCCTTTTCTCAAGGGTTAAGTGACCTCATGCTTCTTCCTGCTTTTAATTGCTCTTTAGTGCCTTGTTATCTTTAATATTTTGTCTATAATTTATCATTGTCATCAGTAGGAGGGTGAGCTTGATGCAAAGGAATCTATCATTACTAGAAGCTATTGCCTCTTTATCTCAAATAAAATAATACATTGTGATAAAATATGCCAAGAAAGCTCCTTCTGTTTATTTTTCTTTGGCCTCTTCATCATTTATCCCATAAAACTGAAACAATATCCTGTTGATTAAAAAATTATATTCATACTCCCCTTTGCATGAAATTATCCTTAGATAAGCAGAACTTTGTATACATTTGCCACTAGGTGCTACAGATTTGGACTTCCCTAAAGTCCCTGGAAATATTAATGTGCACATCTGTGAACAACCTCATCTGTTTTTGTTTTTTGTTTGTTTATTTTAACAGGCATTGACATAGCACTTGACATGTGCCAGTTACTGGTCTAAGCATTTCACATGTGTTAGTTCCTTTAATCCTCATATCAACCCAATGAGGTAGGTATGATGATTACTCCCTTTTTCAGATGAGGAAACTAAAACATCACTAGGAAGTATTGGAGCAAGGATTTGAATCTAAGTATCCTGAGTTTTTTTGAGTCATTACTGTTAAACACTGTACTCTGCTAGCTCTCCCACTCTGCTGCCTATATTAATTTGCTCTGAGCATGTACCTATAATTTTTGTGTGTTTTTCAAGTTTTTCAGTAAGTGGTATTTATCCTCTTGCTTTGAAAGGATCGATACCTTTAAGAATAGGAACCACATACTGTATTGCTTATTAGTCTTACATAATATACATACAGGAACTCCTTATTGTACCAGATACCCAGAAAAAACTCAAACACAAATTATCTTATGAATCTGGCCTGTAAATCCTGGACAGTGTTAATCATTTTTTCCTGTGCTTTTATAATGTATCAATAGTATTTATATTTCTGTTGAGTTGTTATTTCTTCTGACTCTTATTGCAGCTAGCAGTTTATAGGCTTGATCTTCCTACTAGGCTGTAAGGTCACTGAAGGTAGAGGTCATGTCTTCATCATTTTTGTAGATCCTCTACCCTGGCATCTAGTCCACATGGAATATAATGGACTATGTTATTCTAAAACTCTTATGATAAAAATATACTTTTATTTGCTAGGTAAAGAATCTTTGCATATTCATATATGTATATATCAGGTTTACAATCAGAATATCTTATATCTTTCAACTTTTCAAAGCCTTTTTATATCTACTGTCTCTTTATGGAAAAATTGTCATGAGTTTTTCATTTGTTCATTCCTTCAGTAAATATTTTCTGAGAGCCTGCTATGTCCCAGGACTGTTCTAGTTGCTTAGGATATGCCAATGAACAAAACAAAGTCCCTGCTTTCAGGCAGATCTCATTCTTGTGAGAAGGTACAAATAAAAATATATAATGCGTCAAGTGGTAATAAAGAAAAATAATAGGATAAAGAGAATATGATGGATGGTGTGATCTGGAAACATATCAGTAAAGACATGGCATTTGAATAGAGGCCTGAATGAAGTTAAGGAGTAAGCCTGTAAAATCTCTGGGGTTTAGAAGAGTTCCAGGAAGAGGGAGTAGCAAAGACCAAGGCCTTTAAGTTGGAAAAAACAGCACAAATAGTACCCTGGAAGTGTGGGAGACTTGAAAGGGAAAGGCAGTGTTATAGTGTGTGTGGGAGTCAGATTACAGGGGCCCTTGTAAGATGGGGTAAAGACTTTGTGTTTTATTCTAAATATTATGGAAAGCATTAGAACATTTTGACTGAAGGGATAGCATCTGAAATATGGTTAACAGGTTCAACCTAGATGCTGTATAGGGAACAAGAGTAGAATCAGAGAGACCAATTATGAGGCTATTGAAGTAATCCAGGCCAGAGACATTGGCTGTGGAAGTGATAAGATGTGTTTAGATTTGGATATATTTGGAGTTTGAGCTAAGAACCAAGAGAACCTGCTGGGGAATTTTTATAGGGTGTTAGAAAGAAATTGGAAATTATTCCCACATTTTGTTCTGAGCAGCATGATGAATATTAGTGCCATTTACTGAAATGGGAAACATTGACAGAAAGAGCAGGTTGAAGCAGGATATATATCACTGTTGTAACTTTATATATGAGGAAACTGAGGTATAAATAAAGAATTTTGATAAGCTTTGGGCTAGAATCCTGATTGTCTTATTTCTAGCCTCGGCTATTTTAAAAATAATTGTTTCAATTATTTTTGTCATTAATTTTACTTGAATGATGATAACTCATGTTAATTTTAAAAATTCCTTGTATTATAAACAGTGCTGCAATGAACATTGGGGTACATGTGTCTCTTTCAATTCTGGTTTCCTCGATGTGTATGCCCAGCAGTGGGATTGCTGGGTCATAAGGTAGTTCTATTTGCAATTTTTTAAGGAATCTCCACACTGTTCTCCATAGTGGCTGTACTAGTTTGCATTCCCACCAACAGTGTAGGAGGGTTCCCTTTTCTCCACACCCTCTCCAGCATTTATTGCTTGCAGATTTTTGGATTGCAGCCATTCTGACTGGTGTGAAGTGGTACCTCATTGTGGTTTTGATTTGCATTTCTCTGATAATGAGTGATGTTGAGCATCTTTTCATGTGTTTGTTAGCCATCCGTATGTCTTCTTTGGAGAAATGTCTATTTAGTTCTTTGGCCCATTTTTTGATTGGGTCGTTTATTTTTCTGGAATTGAGCTGCATAAGTTGCTTGTATATTTTTGAGATTAGTTGTTTGTCAGTTGCTTCATTTGCTATTATTTTCTCCCATTCAGAAGGCTGTCTTTTCACCTTGCTTAAATTTTCCTTTATTGTGCAGAAGCTTTTAATTTTAATTAGATCCCATTTGTTTATTTTTGCTTTTATTTCCAGAATTCTGGGAGGTGGATCATAGAGGATCCTGCTGTGATTTATGTCTGAGAGTGTTTTGCCTATGTTCTCCTCTAGGAGTTTTATAGTTTCTGGTCTTACATTTAGATCTTAAATCCATTTTGAGTTTATTTTTGTGTGCAGTGTTAGAAAGTGATCTAGTTTCATTCTTTTACAAGTGGTTGACCAGTTTTCCCAGCACCACTTGTTAAAGAGATTGTCTTTACTCCATTGTATATTCTTGCCTCCTTTGTCAAAGATAAGGTGTCCATATGTGTGTGGATTTATCTCTGGGCTTTCTATTTTGTTCCATTGATCTATATGTCTGTCTTTGTGCCAGTACCATACTGTTTTGATGACTGTGGCTTTGTAGTAGAGCCTGAAGTCAGGCAAGTTGATTCTTCCAGTTCCATTCTTCTTTCTCAAGATTGCTTTGGCAATTCGAGGTTTTTTGTATTTCCATACAAATCTTGAAATTATTTGTTCTAGTTCTGTGAAAAATATGGCTGGTAGCTTGATAGGTATTGCATTGAATTTGTAAATTGCTTTGGGTAGTATACTCATTTTCACTATATTGATTCTTCCGATCCATGAACATGGTATATTTCTCCATCTATTAGTGTCCTCTTTGATTTCTTTCATCAGTGTTTTATAGTTTTCTATATATAGGTCTTTAGTTTCTTTGGGTGTCCATCAGCAGATGAATGGATAAGAAAGCTGTGGTACATGTACACAATGGAGTATTACTCAGCTGTTAAAAAGAATTCATTTGAATCAGTTCTGATGAGATGGATGAAACTGGAGCCGATTATACAGAGTGAAGTAAGCCAGAAAGAAAAACACCAATATAGTATACTAACACATATATATGGAATTTAGAAAGATGGCAATGACGACCCTGTATGCAAGACAGGAAAAAAGACACAGCTGTGTATAATGGACTTTTGGACTCAGAGGGAGAGGGAGAGGGAGAGGGTGGGATGATTTTGGAGAATGGCATTCTATCATGTATACTATCGTGTAAGAATTGAATCGCCAGTCTATGTCTGACGCAGGATACAGCATGCTTGGGGCTGGTGCATGGGGATGACCCACAGAGATGTTATGGGAAGGGAGGTGGGAGGGGGGTTCATGTTTGGGAACACATGTAAGAATTAAAGATTTTAGATAAAAAAAAAGAATACATTTGAATCAAAAAATAAATAAATAAATAAATAAAATAAAATAAAATAAAAATTCCTTGTAAAGAAGAGCCTGAGCAAGGATGTTTTAGGAGTCTTTGAAGTTTTATATATTTTTCAGGATGCTGATGGTCACAGAGACTAATACTTTGTAGATTATGGAGTACAGATGACCCTTGAATAACTTGGATTTGAACTGTGTGGGTTCACTTATATGCAGATCTTTTCAGTAGTAAATATTACAGTACTACCCAGTCCATGAATGTGGAACTGAGGACACAGAGGGCCAACTACCAACTATCGATTATGCATGAAATTTTCAACTGCACACAGGCTTGGTGTCCCTAACCCCCATGTTGTTCAAGGGTCAAGTAATTATTTGCTAGATTAAATTGAAAGAAGATTCAGTCTTATCTTCAACCTTGACATATTCGTAAGGGCATGTATTAATATCTGTCTTATAATTAAGATAAATGCATGAAGTGGACATTGCAGTTTGTCTTTCAGAAAGTAGTGGTTAGGACTAGGAATCATAAAGGTTTGGACTCTAGGCCTGCTCCTGACACCCTGTGTATCTTTCAGCATATCATTCTAGTTCTCAGTCTTACTTTTCTCAACTGTTAATTGGAATAATACCTACTCATGTCTCATAATTATTTTGAAGATGAAATAAGATCATGTATACTTAACAGTGCTAGCACGCACTGACACATCAAACATCCAATAAAAATTGTGGAGTCTTGAATCTCAATACAACTACTGTGAAATGTTTACAAAATTGTAGCAGATAAAGTTTGTGGGAAAATTCTAAACTTAAACACATTTTTTCCCCAAAATTATTATGTATATGAACATACATGAAGAATCTGTTACTGAAGATAAATGTTCATGTTTACTTTACAGGTATTGGTTTGCCTTGAAACAAGGTTATCAAGTGGCTTTCAAGTATAGCAGCAAAACTGAAAACTTCGTGGAAAAAGAGATTAATGATAGGGTGACAGATTTGAGCATGCTAAGGCTGTTTGAGACCTACCTGGAAGGTTGCCCACAACTTGCTCTTCAGCTCTACATCTTTCTGGAACATGGTCAAGCAAATTTCACTCAGTGTAGGTCTTTCTTAATTCTTTGTGTTAGATGGATGCCACTGATATCTTATGTCAACTGTATAACTCTTTGGCAGGTTTTATATTTATTTTTATCATTTTTTAAAGAGTTATTTGTTATTTTTGAAAAGAAGTACATAGTTCAAATATCAAAAATGTTTAAAGGTGTAGTGTCTCCCTCCCCTTCTTCCTATTCCTTCTTTTTGCCTAAAATGAAACTACTGTCAGCTTTTTAATGATTCTTTCAGAAAATTTTTTTTCAGAGCCTATCTTTATTCTCTTTTTTTCTTTCATAGAATGGTAACATGAAAACTGTCTTTTTTTTTTTTTTTACTTAACATATGTCTTGGAGATCTAAACATATTGGTACAGAAAGAGTGCTGACATTTTATTTTTATTATCTGCATAGTTTTACAAATTATAGATGTATCCTGAATTATCTAACAAGCTTCTTTATGTTAATTTAGATTTTTTCTAATATTTTACTGTTGGAAAAACATTCTGCAGTGAGTAATCTTATGCATGCATCCTTTTGCATGTGTGAAGTTTATCCATAGGGTAAATTCCTAGAATTAGAATCATTGTGTACAAGTGTACCTGCTACAAAACAAATGTTGGTTTTGCAAATTGGTCAATATGTTGCTCTTTTATAGCAGATTTTCTCATGGTTAAATGTACATTTTAAAAGGACAGTTTGATATTTCTATTAAAAATATTTTAATAGGTGTTTATTTTGAGATGTTAAAAATCTAATTATTTACTAAAAATAGTTGCACTTTTCATTAATGATGAGGGTTCCATATGGTCTTGGATTCACCTCAGAGTAGTAGCAGATTTTCCTCTCCCTTGGAGTTCTTTCTATGCTAGATTTTCTTGTGAGATGAGTTCATTCCCCTAAACAGTCTTCCTGTTCCCAGTTTCCCTCTAGATGTAGTCTTTTCTAATATTTTCATATCTCTTAGTGTAACATTGAAATGAACCTACAGCGTATGAGATCTCTTTTTCCTTGTGATGCCAAGAATAGTTGTATATTATATAGTCCCTGAAGCTAAAGATTAACATTTAGAGCTTACAAGCTGTGCTTTGGTAGATCTACTGATGTTAACTGTGGCTGCTTCTGTGTGGTGGGATTATGAATGATTTTACTTATTTCATCTTCTTTATATTTTTCTGAATTTCAAAATTTTTATAGTAACCATGTTTTGATAATCAGGAAGAAAAATTCAAAATGTAAAAAAAATCAATTTGTGTATAAAACGACTTCAGAAAACTGAACATATTCTTTTATCTTTGTTCTTTTCTGAAAACATGCTAAAGAGGAAAGTAAAGGAGTGAAAACAATAAAACTCATAAGGATTTAGAGAATGTAGAGTAGAATAGCAGACTAGAAATATCAGTAAATATTTAGAAGATGGAAAGCAGATGGAAAACTTGGGTTATTCAAATCAGTTCCACCACCACCAAAAGGCTAAATTATTTGAATCAATTCTCCTCCTGAAATTATCTGAAACAATTGGGTATATAGTTTCAAAATTCTTCGTAAAAGCTTAAAATAATCTAATACAACAGGCCAAAATATGCATGAAAGTGGGGGTGCAGCAGGGTTGAGGAGGACTGTGAAGGTATTTACACCCTGAGGAGTTTTACAGAAACTTATACACAGCAGATTCAGTTTTGATGGCTTCCCAGAGTCCGGAGGACTGGAGACAAAACTCAGGGTCCTCACGAGGGAGGGATATTTAGTAGAAAATCCTACTTGTAAAGCTGACATGCCAGAAGGCACCCTTCCTCTCCTCAGGGTAAAAGTGAAGCTACCCACTTCTAAATGAAAATTGACTGCATAAACAAAAATAATACTATGTGGCTAAGGAAAAGAATGAAAATACAAGACAGAAATAAATACAAGACAGGTAGAAGATGAATGGAGTTAAACTGTCTTAAATGCCTTATACAGTTCAGGAGAAAGGTAAAGCAGAAATGAATCTGGGCTTTTTAAGGTGTAAAATTAAACAATTGGAACCTTTTTTTTTTAAAAAAGAATATATTATTAGGAAGACAAAATTAGATATTATTTTATCTGCTTGGGCTGCCATAACAATACCACAGACTGGGCAGCTTAACCAACAGAACTATATTTTCTCATAGTTCTGGATACTAGAAATATGAGATCAAGGGGCCCAGTCGGGTTGATTTCTGGTGAGGACTCTTTGGGTTGCAGATGGCCACTATTTTGCTGTGTCCTCACATGTCTTTCCTCTGTGTATGAAGAAAAAGTGAGATCTCTGGTATCTCTTTGTCTTCTTACAAGGATACCAGTCCTGTTAGATTCAGGCTCCACCTTTATGACCTTGCCAAACCTTACTTATCTCCCTAAAGGGCCTATCTCAAAGTGTAGTCACATTGGGGGTTAGGGCTTTAACATATGAATTTTGGAAGAATATAATTCAGGCCATAAAAGGTATGAAAATAAGCATTTTTTAAAATATAAAAAATAAGTAATAGCAAATTATAGGGATAAGAAATCTGACCAATACCACAAATTTCACAAGAGAAATAAAAGTAATATCTTTTTCTTATTTTAATGCTCTTTAATACAAATTTTTAGTATCTGATTGGCTTTTGATTTGATAATGATTTTATAATTTCTGTAGAAAAGGAAAATTCAATCTTTTTTGTAGTACAGTTAACAGAATTTTTATTTTTTAATTTAGAAAAGCTTCTTTCAACTTCACAAATTATTGATAATGTTATATGTATATTTTTGGATTATTGTCACATTTGAAACAAACTATACCAATTTATTCAATAATGTGGTTTAAGATCAGGGTATATCAAGATTTTTTTTTGATGAAGTAACTGATTTTAAATACTGTTTGAATTGACAACACTAATTTATTGTTGATGTCTAATTTAGTAAATAGTGGGAGTCTTGTTTTTTTCTACTGGTGTCAATAATGTCGAATTAGAAGAAGTTAAAAAGAATCTGTATAGATGTAATTGGGCAAAGTCATTCCATACTGAGAGAAATGCATAAACAAAGGCATGGTTTGGCAAAGACAAGGAAATTCAGTTTGGATAAACTGTAATGTACAGATTAGATTAGCAAAATGGGCAGAAAAAGTATATTGGAAACAGGTAGGTAAGCAGGAAATGGAAAATAATGTCAAACAAATAGCGTCGGGTGGACAAGGATAGATCATCATGCCTTAATGTTAAAGAATCAAAGACGTGTTGATGGCAGGATAGTGAAGAGTTAAAGCAAACTCCTTGAAAATCCTAGATCTGTTACTTACTCATCATAATTTTCCAAGCAAATCTTATAAACAAATCCTCCTAAACCTAAACTCTTCTCAACTCAATTTCCCTTTAGCTAGAGCCCCTAAATGATGACAGTTGGTTCAGTACACTTAGGGAAAAATGTGTAAGAGGGAAAATAGAAGTAGAAACAGGGAATTTAAGCAATTACAATTAAAACATCTTATTTTTCCAAATTTTATAAAAGTATATGACAAAATGAACACATTGCCAGGGCTTTGTCAGGCTTGGAAGGAGTCTGGGCAAGCATGGGTCCCTGAAATTTAAGCTTCACTACCTTCATGATAAATCTTCCTGTGAGGTAGAAATTTTGATTAATTTTAAACTTTAATATGTTTAGTATACATGTTGTGATTTCTAGGGAAGCCTTCAAAGAATAAAAGCAGCGTATCTCTGAAGGACATGTGTTACTAGATTGAAAAGTTGATAAAATGGTCCACACCAAGCCCATCATTACAACATTTCAGAGACTTAAAGATTTTAGAAGATTTGAAAGAAAGTAAAGATTGTTTAAATATAAAGAAAGTGAATAGCTTTGAAATTCTTAACTGTAATACTTGAGATTAGAATTTAAAAGATAAATGACTTCAAGGTTTCATTGGAAAATATTTTTAAACTTTGAATTCTATTTCTGTTGAAACTGTATATCAAACATGGAGGGTAGAATAAAGACATTTAGAGAAATTCATGCTTAAAAGTTCAGCTTAGGTGCAGTTTTTCTCAGAAATGTCTGGAGAATGTTTGATCCAACCATGAGAATGAAGCAAGAAAGAAATAATGGGAAACAAAATCAACAGTGAAGAAAGGTAAAGGCAAGTTCTGGGAAGACAGGAAAGCAAACCTTGACAACAGCTACCTTTGACCATAAAGATCATATTATTATTTTAAAAAAGCTAATAGATGTATCTGGGGAGTTTAATTAATTTGAAGAGTTTGCTAAAAAATATTTATGAGTCATGAAATAATAAGCAAAGTAAGGAACAATGAAATGTTTTAAAAATATTGCATTGTATACTTGAAAGTTGTAATGTTGACCCACCAAAAATGTCATGGGGGGATGAGGTATTAACTAACCTCGTTGTGGTCATCATTTTGTGTATATATGTATATCAAATCATCACATTGTAAACTTGCATATATCAATAATATTTCAGTAAAGTTAAGGAATTTTTTAAAATTAATAAAATACTTCAACAAAAAAAATTTTTAAAGGGAAAGAAATATAAGTAGAATGTAGTAACTTGGCCGAGCAGCTTTTAAATCAATAAGCAGTGTCTAAAGTAGATGAATTTAAAAAACAGCATAGTATGTGTTTTATTTAGAAATAGGGCAATAATGTCAGAAGAAATGCTAAGAGTTGATAGTGGTTTTTTTCTGAGGGTCCCTACTGAGAAGTGAGAAGGGGCAGAGCAACCTACTGCTTTTTTCTTATAAGTTCTATGGCATTTATTGATGTTTAAAAATGAAGTATATGTACTAGATTTGGTAGAAATTAAAACCAGTTATAAAAAAGACACCACGGAAGGGCAGTTTGAGTGAACTCCGGGAGTTGGTGACGGACAGGAAGGCCTGGCATGCTGCGATTCATGGGGTCACAGAGAGTCGGACACGACTGAGTGACTGAACTGAACTGAAGGGCAGTTTAGGGGAAATGATGTTTTAATTCATATTTTTGAATTAAAGAAGAAGCAAAAGTCCAACTAATTAGGGCAGTCCAGAATGCTATATGCTGAAACCAGAAGAGTGGACAAAGTCATTTACAATCCTCTTCAATAGATAGGTTTGTCTTAAATCTGCCTTTCTTTTCTAATATATTGACCTCCAATGAGTTTAAATGGGAATGATGAGCATTCTGTATTCTACTCTAAATTACTTCCTTCTAATTCCCTACTATCTTTGCTTTCAGTTTTAGGTCCCCAGCTTTGACGGTGGGATAATGACATGTCTTTCCAAAGTAGTAATTAGCTTGCTTTTCTGTTATTTGATGGAATAAAAAAATGGGCTAAAGACGTAAAGCCTATAGAAATTTATAAGTTTTAGATCATATTTGTTCATTTGATCTATCATCTTAAAGACATGGGAAACTGAGCTGTTAATACCTCATACTTATGTTAAAATTTCTCTTTAACCTCCTTCCCTGTCTTCCTGCTGTTTTCTTTCTTGAATGCCATTTCTCAGTAAATTGGGTTTATGTCCAAGGCCAAAGTCATAAAGACTGGAAAAGCTAGGACTATAACTAGTCTCTTAGAAAACTTCTGTAGTATGCAGTTTGCATTGTACCAGGTGCTCAAGAAGATTTGTCCAGTGAATTTATTCACAGTCTGGTATGGTGGTTAAGTACACCAACTTTGGAATCGGGCAGATTTCAATTCAAATTTCACCTCTCTGCAACTTGCTGGCTGTGTGATTTGGGTCAAGTAATATATGTATTGAGGCTTATTCTCTAAGCCTCAATTCCCTCATATGTAGTACAGAAATATTAATATATATTTCAAATGATTAAATGAGATGAATATACGAAGTACCTGACTTGTGTTTGTGGCTGTGTATATACAGATAAAACATGTATGGTGTATAATAAATAATATTGCTATTATTCTTCCTATAACTACATCTTAAAAAATTTTTTTGTTTTGTAGATGCAGCCATCGTGGTCTCTTGCTGTGCTGTTTCTTGGTCGACTGTTGATTATCAAGTAGCTTTAAGAAAATCCTTACCTGATAAAAACCTCTTTAATGGACCCTGTCCCAAGCTTGTATATCTCTTTTACAAGTTGTTTACATTATTATCTTGGATGTTGAGTGTTGTGCTTCTTTTATTCTTAAATGTTAAGATTGCTTTCCTTCTATTGTTATTTCTTTGGCTTTTAGGTATATTTTGGGCATTTAAAGAACAAACTGATTTTTGTGTTTCGACAAGTATGGAAATCCTATACAGGATTGTTGTTGGATTCATTCTTATCTTTACATTTTTTAATATTAAGGGACAGAATACCAAATGCCCAATGTCTTGTTATTATATTGTAAGGGTATTGGTCACATTGGGGATATTGATTGTGTTCTGGTTTTACCCACTCTCTATTTTTAATGCAGACTATTTTATACCTGTCAGCATTACTATAGTTCTTTCTCTTCTCCTTGGAATTATTTTTCTTCTTGTTTATTATGGGACTTTTCACCCAAACAGAAGTGAAGAGACAAAACTGGATGAAGTTGATGGAAAACCAGTTCAAAGAGATTGTAGAATGAAGTATTTCCTCATGGAATAAGCTATTCACTTAAGAGATATGTTTGCTTATTTTTTATTTCATTGGTTAGTAAAGAAAAAGTTTGTGTATGTGTGTGTTGCTTCTTATTTTTGCCTTTATTAATTTGAGACTGGTTCTAGTACATTAATTATGACTGTTAGAGAGTATAATAATGTTTCTATTATTTAATTTCTCTATTGACTTGTAAAGTTGCCATCTTGAGCCTGAACTGAAAGAAAGGGTCTAATTCTCATAATTAGAAGGTAGATGGTAGAATTGAATTGCCTCCAACTTTTCCCTCATTGTTTCTGAGCTAAAACTGGTGTTTGTCTTCTTTCCTCCATTTTCTTCATCCAGTTATCTATCTATCTATCTATCTTTTTTTTTTTTCAGTGAGTTGGAGACAGATTGAGTAGAGGAAAAGGAAAAGGAGGGAAGAGGAAGAAAACAAAATAGAAAATTAATCATTTAACCCATCTTAACCATTTTTAAGAATGTAGTTCAGTCACAGTAATCCAAGTCTATGCCCCAACCAGTAACGCTGAAGAAGCTGAAGTTGAATAGTTCTATGAAGACCTACAAGACCTTTTAGAACTAACACCCAAAAAAGATGTCTTTTTCATTATAGGGGACTGGAATCCAAAAGTAGGAAGTCATGAAACACCTGGAGTAACAGCCAGATCTGGCCTTGGAATATGGAATGAAGCAGGGCAAAGACTAATAGAGTTTTGCCAAGAAAATGCACTGGTCATAGCAAACACCCTCTTCCAACAACACAAGAGAAGACTCTACACATGGACATCACCAGATGGTCAACACCAAAATCACATTGATTATATTCTTTGCAGCCAAAGATGGAGAAGCTCTATACAGTCAACAAAAACAAAACCAGGAGCTGACTATGGCTCAGATCATGAACTCCTTATTGCCAAATTCAGACTTATATTGAAGAAAGTAGGGAAAACCACTAGACCATTCAGGTATGACCTAAATCAAATCCCTTACGATTATACAGTGAAAGTGAGAAATAGATTTAAGGGACCAGATCTGATAGATAGAGTGCCTGATGAACTATGGATGGAAGTTCATGACATTGTACAGGAGACAGGGATCAAGACCATCCCCATGGAAAAGAAATCTAAAAAAGCAAAATGGCTGTCTGAGAAGGCCTTACAAATAGCTGTGAAAAGAAGAGAAATGAAAAGCAAAGGAGAAAAGAAAAGATATAAGCATCTGAATGCAGAGTTCCAAAGAATAGCAAGAAGAGATAAGAAAGCCTTTTTCAGCAATCAGTGCAAAGAAATAGAGGAAAAGAACAGAATGGGAAAGACTAGAGATCTCTTCAAGAAAATTAGAGATACCAAGGGAACATTTCATGCAAAGATGGGCTTGATAAAGGACAGAAATGGCATGGACCTGATATAAGCAGAAGATATTAAGAGGTGGCAAGAATACACAGAGGAACTGTACAAAAAAGATTTTCATGAACAAGATAATCACAATGGTGTGATCACTCACCTAGAGCCAGACATCCTGGAATGTGAAGTCAAGTGGGTCTTAGAAAGCATCACTATGAACAAAGTTAGTGGAGGTGATGGAATTATAGTTGAGCTATTTCAAATCCTGAAAGATGATGCTGTGAAAGCTGGATTTAGAAAAAGCAGAGGAACCAGAGATCAAATTGCCAACATCCGCTGGATCATGGAAAAAGCAAGAGAGTTCCAGAAAAACATCTATTTCTGCTTTATTGACTATGCCAAAGCCTTTGACTGTGTGGCTCACAATAAACTGTGGACAATTCTGAAAGAGATGGAAACACCAGAGCACCTGACTTGCCTCTTGAGAAACCTGTATGCAGGCCAGGAAGCAACATTTAGAACTGGACATGGAACAACAGACTGGTTCCAAATAGGAAAAGGAGTATGGCAAGGTGTATATTGTCACCCTGCTTATTTAACTTCTATGCAGAGTACATCATGAGAAACGCTGGGCTGGAAGAAGCATAAGCTGGAATCAAGATTGCCAGGAGAAATATCAATAACCTCAGATATGCAGATGACACCACCCTTATGGCAGAAAGTGAAGAACTAAAAAGCCTGTTGATGAAAGTGAAAGAGGAGAGTGAAAATGTTGGCTTAAAGCTCAACATTCAGAAAACGAAGATCATGGCATCTGGTCCCATCACTTCATGGGAAATAGATGGGGAAACAGTGGAAACAGTGTCAGACTTTATGTTTTGGGGCTCCAAAATCACTGCAGATGGCGATTGCAGCCATGAAATTAAAAGACACTTACTCCTTGGAAGAAAAGTTATGACCAACCTAGATAGCATATTGAAAAGCAGAGATATTACTTTGCCAACAAAGGTCTGTCTAGTCAAGGCTATGGTTTTTCCTGTGGTCATGTATGGATGTGAGAGTTGGACTGTGAAGAAAGCTGAGTGCCAAAGAATTGATGCTTTTGAACTGTGGTGTTGGAGAAGACTCTTGAGAGTCCCTTGAACTGCAAGGAGACCCAACCAGTCCATTCTGAAGAAGATCAGCCCTGGGATTTCTTTGGAAGGAATGATGCTAAAGCTGAAACTCCAGTACTTTGGCCACCTCATGCAAAAAGTTGACTTATTGGAAAAGACTCTGATGCTGGGAAGGATTGGGGGCAGGAGGAGAAGGGGATGACTGAGGATGAGATGGCTGGATGGCATTACTGACTCGATGGACGTGAGTTTGAGTGAACTCCGGGCGTTGGTGATAGACAGGGAGACCTGGCGTGCTTCAATTCATGGGGTCGTAAAGAGTGGACACAACTGAGCGACTGAACTGAACTGAATATACATATTTGCCACATTTTCTTTATTTATACTTCATTGGGTTCCTTCTACCTCTTGGCTAATTTTGAATTGTTTCTTGGATACTATGAGTATCTTTAGATCCTCTTGATTGTTTCTTAGAGGAATATATATGTATTTTCTTTTAGAAACTTGAACTCTGAACTCTAAAGAATCTTTATTTTGTTACCCTTTAATGTACTACTTGGGAGTCTGCCCCTCATATATATATAGTTCAGTCAGTCAGAGATTTGGGAAGAGTTAATACATGAAATGAGGCTTACGTTGGCTGTCTCCTTTTTATGATTTTCACTGTCACTCTTCAGTTTCTGTGGTCACTCCATACTCTGTGCTCCGGGACGTTAAACCATTAAGACTGCAGCTTTTCTATCTCGGTTTGTATACGCAGTGCGCCGACGGGGGTCTATCTTTACTCAGTGCCATTCCTTCTTCAGAATGTTGACTGCCTTCCAGTGTCTGCCTGCATTTTTTCCAGATAGGTTTTTTTTTTTTTTCATGTTTTATCCAGAGTATATAGTGGGGTTTTTTTTTTTTGAAAAAGGGTTTAAGCAGTAAGAGTTATACCCATCTTTTTATTAATCAGTACCATTGTTAAGTCTTTCTCTAATGTTTGCATTTTTTCTGAGATTTGCTCAAACATAATGTGTAAGTTCCTTTTGTTTAACATGGTATGATTAACAAAAAGATGGGTATAACTCTTACTGCTTAAACCCTTTCTAAAAAAAAAAAAACCCCACTATATTTAAGTCTGTCTTATCCTTATATAAGGACTTCTCTGGTGGCTCAGATGGTAAAGCGTCTGTCTACAGTGAGGGAGATCTGGGTTCGATCCCTGGGTGAGGAAGATACCCTGGAGAAGGAAATGGCAACCCACTCCAGTACTCTTGCCTGGAAAATCCCGTGGACGGAGGAGCCTGATAGACTACAGTCCATGGGGTCGCAAAGAGTCAGACACGACTGAGCGACTTCACTCACTCACTCACTATCCTTATTTATTTGATGCTCACAAAACACTGGGCAATATAGTTATTGTTATCACTACCCTTTAGCTGACTTCCCTGGTGGCTCAGACAGTAAAGTGTCTGTCTACAATGCGGGAGACCCGGGTTAGATCCCTGGGTTGGGAAGATCTCCTGGAGAAGGAAATGGCAATCCACTCCAATACTATTGCCTGGAAAATCTCATAGACAGAGGAGCCTGGTAGGCTACAGTCCATGGGGTCTCAAAGAGTCGGACACAATTGAGCGACTTCACTTCCCTTACCCTTTAGCTGGAAAAAGCAAGCCTCATAGAATGTAAGTAACTTGCCAAATTTCACACAGATCCAATCTCATACTTTTGACCTCGTCTAGTTTGCTTTCATTCTATTCTTTATCTGATAAATAGATGAACTGACCCATCAACAGCCTAGAGCTATAGTAAATTACACATAATTTGTAAAAACTATTATTAAATTATTTATTTGCCAACAAAACAATTTTTTAAAAGTTTGGTCCCAATATTTTTTGGCTCTAGTTCAGGATGGGGCTAAGGTTGTGTCACTGATTGAATAATTTGACTAACAATACATGTAATGAAAAGTGGCAATTTATGTAATGGAAAAAAATGGGTAGAAAATAAAGTACACCTACTGAATATTGCAATCCCCACACCAACCTGGATTGAATATTCATTGCATTCAACAAATATTTTATGATTGATTTTATAGCAATGAAATAAATGGGCCGATCCTGGATCCTGGTCAGATGTTTTGGCTAGTTAGCAAGCTCTTAAAATGAACTTTTAATATCTAATTATTTTACCTTTATTCATTTTATCTTATTTTCTGTATCATTCAGCCATAGATTTATAGCACTTTTAAATCCCTCCTCAATTTAGTGTAAGCTTTTTCTAGATTATTCTGCACATATGAAGAGCTGTTGAAAATTTAGAAAAAGCATAGTAATAATTATGAGCAATACTTATAAAAGAGCACTCATGCACTGTCCTAGTCAGAGTTCTCCAGAGAAACAGAACCAGTAGGATATATATGGAAACATCTAAGAGGGGATTTCTTGTAAGAATTGGCTCACATGGTTGTAGAGGCCGAAAAGCCCCACCATCAGCCATATACAAACTGGAGAACAAGCCTGTGGTGTAATTCTGTCCAAATCTGAAGGCCTAAGAATCATGAGGCTAATGATTTAAGTGCTGATCTGGGTCCAAAAGCTTGAGAAACAGGAGTCCTAATGATTGAAGACAAGTGGTGATGGATGTTATAGCTGGACCAGAGAGAGTGAATTTGTCATTCTTCTGACTTTTGTTCTTTTTAGGCCCTCAACTAACTGGATGATACCCACCCATGCTGGGGGAGCCATTTGCTTTACTCAGTTCATCAAATGCTAATCTCTTCAAGAAACACCCTCACAGACTCCCAGGATGTCTTACTAGCCATCTGGCACACTTAGCCCAGTTAAACCATAAAGTTAACCCTAACACATACCTCTATACTTTCACATTTACTGCAACTACAAATAGAATGCTTCCCTTAGATTGCCTGCTGCTGCTGCTAAGTCGCTTCAGTTGTGTCCGACTCTGTGTAACCCCATAGACAGCAGCCCACCAGGCTCCTCCGTCCATGGGATTTCCCAGGCAAGAGCACTGGAGTGGTTTGCCATTTCCTTCTCCAATTAGACTGCCTGCTGCTGCTGCTGTTGCTAAGTCACTTCAGTTGTGTCCGACTCTGTGCGCCCCTGTAGACGGCAGCCCACCAGGCTCCTCCGTCCATGGGATTTTCCAGGCAAGAGTACTGGAGTCGGTTGCTGTTGCCTTCTCCTTTAGACTACCTAGTGGTTCTCAAACTTTAGTGTGCATCAGAATCACCTGGAGGGGCCATTAAAACATAAGAAATGGGCACCATCCACAGAGTTTCTTTTTAGAAGATCTTAGGTGGGTTTTGAACTCTGTATGTCTAGGAAGTTCCCTAGTGTGGCTAACGCTGCTGGTCTGCACAGTCAACTTTGAGAACTGTTGCTGACTTCTGAAGGCTAATATCACTGTTAATAATTTAACATAGCCACTAGAGGGCAGTGGAACCATAGAAAAATTAGATGTGCAAGAGTCCCTGGTTTATGCTATCAGCTACAGTTTTGCCATAGGCTGTAAGAAAACGAAAGCCAAACATTAATTTTCTGTGCAATATCATGAGGCTCATTCTCAACTGTAATGTAAATAAAATCTTGTCTTTGCGGTTGTGAGGGTCATAGAGATACAGTGCAGTTCTAACTCTGGCTGATGCTTTTATTGTAATCACAATAAAAACTGGACTTTTCTAAGTGGGCATTTGCATATATATCTAGTAGTATTGGGAGTTAACATGAACAATCTGTGGTTCCCAAAGAGGTGGCATTTTGATAATAGGTTTAGTTACGAAGATAATTCTACACTTAAATAGTATTTATTGTTTTGGTACATGCACTTTTTATTTTGTGAAAGTGAGACCTAAGTACTTTTAAAAGTATTAAACCTAGTATACACTAAAACTCAAAAAACATAAAGATTCACAGACTATCAGGAATTTGTAATTCTTTTCTCTCAGATGTATTTTTTGATAGTACAAAAGGACTAGAGAAAAATCAAAAGATACAGTTTGCAGGGTTCTTGCTATATTGTCTTTTGCTTTGGAAGCCCAAAGGCCTGAATTTGATTTCTTGCCTTGTCATTATTACTTGGATGACCTTCATGATTTAATCTAAGTTTCAATTTCTATATATGTAGAGAGAATTACATAATACAGCTATCTCTCTGGGTTGTTGAGAAAAATCAGCAAGGTATTTGTGATAGTGTTTTATATATTGCAGTTATCTTTGGAAGTTTCTATTTTTTACATACTTCCACCAGCAGTATATTTTGAACTTAGTTTTTATGTCATTGGAGAAGGACATGGCAACCCACTCCAGTACTCTTGCCTGGAAAATCCCACAGACGGAAGAGCCTGGTAGGCTATAGTCCATGGGGTCGTGCAGTGTTGGACATCACTTCACTTTTCACTTTCATGCATCGGAGAAGGAAATGGCAACCCACTCCAGTATTCTTCCCTGGAGAATCCCAGGGGCAGAGGAGCCTGGTGGGCTGCTGTCTATGGGGTCGCACAGAGTCGAACATGACTGAAGTGACTTAGCAGCAGCAGCAGTTGATGTCATTATTATACCATTGTAAAAGTTCTCCTGGGCTCCCCTGGTGGCTCAGTGGTAAAGAATCTGCCTGCCAATGCAGGAGATGTGGTTTCGATTTCTGGGTGGCGAAGATCCTCTGGAGAAGGAAATGGTAACACACTCTAGTATTATTTTTTAAATTATGAAAGTGTGATAACACATTTACAGGAAACTTGGAAAATACAAAACAAAGTTACATATGGTTCTACTGTATATTACAATGATTTTCTTAAGTAGATAAGATTTTTAGTTGGAGTTTTATATCAAACTCTCAAAAATCAATAGAGTGAATAGACAAAAAAGTAGAAGGATATAGTAGACCTGAAAAGCACTGTAAACAAATTCAATGGGATTAATATTGATAACAATTTTCACAGAACAGCAGGATTCAAATTCTATTCAAGTTCCCATAGACTATAAGCCAGAAGACACTGGAACATATCCAGAGATGTAAAACAAGGTGCAAAAATTTAATGGTCTAAAGGTATCGACAGAGAAGGCAATGGCACCCCACTCCAGTACTCTTGCCTGGAAAATCCCATGGATGGAGGAGCCTGGAAGGCTGCAGTCCATGGGGTCGCTGAGAGTCGGACATGACTGAGCGACTTCACTTTCACTTTTCACTTTCATGCATTGGAGAAGGAAACGGCAACCCACTCCAGTGTTCTTGCCTGGAGAATCCCAGGGACGGCGGAGCCTGGTGGGCTGCCATCTATGGGGTTGCACAGAGTTGGACATGACTGAAGTGACTTAGCAGCAGTTAGCAAAGGTATCGAAATCACAATCTGTTCTCTCATCACTGTGGAATTATGTTAGATCAATATCAAAAGATATTTGAAAGTAACCTACATTTGTGACATTTACCAAGAGAGATCTTTGATTTAGCCATTGAAAGCCTCAATAAAGTTGACTAAAAAAACACAGAGGGTGATTGCAAAAAGGAAGCATTTAAATGAGAAATTAGTATCAAAATGAGAAATTAATATCAAGGATACTTAGAAAATCCCATATATTTGGAAATTAAATGTTCATTTTTAAATATGAGTATATCTAAAAAGTCATAAGGAAAATTAGAAAATATTTGTAACAGAATAAAAATGAAAGAGAATGTATCAGAATTTGTTGTATGTAGCTGATGCTGCTGTGTGCTGCCCAGTGCAGCTAAATACAGTCTCATGCTAGTATTCTTTCCTTGGAAATCCCATGGACAGAGGAGCCTGGCAGGCTGTAGTCTTACTGTCCTTCTGGACAACAGAACACCTTCGCTATGATTGCTTTAAGATTAAACATAAGTTTTACCTTTTGTGTTTGTGTCTAGCAGTATGCACGCTAACTAGACTATAAACTTGTGATTGTATTTCTGTGCCCCTCAGAGGTCTTTGTATAGCATTTTTGGGAGTTTCCAATGGCAACAGAGTACTGTTACTTTTTGTGAACCTCTGGAAAAGTGAACATATCTCATTCCATACACTACTAGGAAAGTCATCTGATTCCTGTTTGGAGCATGAATCAGTCCATCAGTTTGGGGGTTGTGTGTTCAATTCAGTGGTAGGATAAGGCTTAGTAAATACTTATTTCTTAACTGATTAATCACCACTCCAAAGAGTGATTTGTGTTTTTTGGTGGTCTATGGGCTTCCCTGGTGGCTCAAAGGTTAAAGCGTCTGCCTGCAATGTGGGTTCGATCCCTGGGTCAGGAAGATCCCCTGGAGAAGGAAATGGCAACCCACTCTAGTACTCTTGCCTGGAGAATCCCATGGATGAAGGAGCCTGATGGGCTACAGTCCATGGGGTCACAAAGAGTCAGACACGACTGAGTGACTTCACTTACTTATGGATGAAAAGCAGTTTTTAAAAAATTTGTGTGAATATTACTGTTTTAGTCTGTTTTTTTTTAAACAGCTTTATTGAGATATATAAGTCACATACAATTCACCTACTAAAAGTGTACAATTCAGTGTTTTTTTACTATATTTACAGACATGTTCAACCATTACCACAGTCAATTTTAGAACATGGGGGTCACAAAAAAGTCAGACACAACAGCAATATAGCAACAGCAACAACAACATCTTGGGGAAATATCTATTTATATCTTTGCTGATTTTTAAGATTGGGTCATTTGTCCTCTTATTATTGACTTGTGAGGGTTCTTCATATACTGTAGATTCAAGTCTCTTAATCAAATAGTTGATTTGAAAATATTTACTCTCATTCTTTGATGATGTCTTTTGAAGCACGAAAGTTTTGAACTTAATAACATGTAATGTATCAATTTTTCCTTTTGTTACTCATATTTTTGTTGTCATACCTAAGAATCCTTTGCCAAATCCAAGGTCATGAATACTTGCCCTTATGTTTTCTCCTAAGAATTTTATAGTTTTTGTTCTTACCTTTATGTCTTTAATCCATCTGAGTTATTTTTTGTACATGGTGTGACATAAGAATCCAGTGTTATTCTTTTGTATGTGGCTACCCATTTGTCCCAGCACCATTTATTAAGAACTCTTCTTTCCCCATTGACTGGTCTTTGCACCCTTGTTGAAAATTTTTTGGCCAAAGAGCTACTGAATTATTTCTGGATTATAAATTCTATTCTGTTGGTCTGTATGTCTGTCCTTGCACCACACTATTGTGATTCAGTTCAGTTCAGTTCAGTTCAGTCGCTCAGTCGTATCCGACTCTTTGCAACCCCATGAATCGCAGCACGCCAGGCCTCCCTGTCCATCACCAACTCCCAGAGTTCACTCAGACTCGCGTCCATCGAGTCAGTGATGCCATCTAGCCATCTCATCTTCGGTCGTCCCCTTCTTCGCCTGCCCCCAATCCCTCCCAGCATCAGTCTTTTCCAATGAGTCAACTCTTCGCATGAGGTGGCCAAAGTACTGGAGTTTCAGCTTGAGAATCATTCCTTCCAAAGAAATCCCAGGGTTGATCTCCTTCAGAATGGACTGGTTGGATCTCCTTGCAGTCCAAGGCACTCTCAAGAGTCTTCTCCAACACCACAGTTCAAAATCATCAACTCTTCGGCGTTCAGCCTTCTTCACAGTCCAACTCTCACATCCATACATGACTACTGGAAAAACGATAGCCTTACTGTTGCTTTGTTGCTGTTGCTAAATTTTAAAATCAGGAAGTGTGACTCTTTCTAGTTATTTCTTCTTTTCCAGGGTTGTTTTGGCTGTTCTAAATCCTTTGCAATTCCATCTGAATCTTAGAATTGGCTTGTCAATTTCTACAAAGAACTCAGTTGGGATTCTGATAGGGGTTGTTTTGGATCTGTAGTTTAGTTTGGTTAGTATTACCATCTAAACAGTGTCTCCCTGTCCTTAAATGTGGGATGTTTTCCATTTATTTAGATATTTAATTTCTTCCAATAATGTTTTATAGTTTTCAGAGTATGAATTTTATACTTCTTTTGTAATTTAATCCTAGATATTTCTTTGTGATGCCATTGGGGTGGAATTGTTTTCTTGACTTCATTTTAGATTGTTCATTGCCAGTGTATGGAAGCACAACTGATTTTTGTGTATTGATCTGAAATCCTGCATCTTTGTTAAATTCATTTATTAGTTCTAATACCTTTTTAGAGGTACCTTAGGACTTTCTATATACAAGAACATGCCCATCTACAAATAGAGATAGTTTTACTCCTTCAAATTTGGGTGCCTTTTCTTTTTCTGTGCTTAGTCCCCTTGGCTAGAACTTCCAGTACAATGTTGAATAGAAGTAGTGAGAGCAGACATCCTTGTCTTGCTCCTCATTTTAGGGGTTAAGAGTTCAGTCTTTCACTGTTAATTATGATGTTAGCTGTGGGTTTTTCATAGATGCTCTTTATCAGATTGAAGGAGTTCCCTTCTATGCCTGATTTGTTTAATACTTTTTTCATAAGGGGAGGGTGACATAATTTTTGTCAAATTTTTTTGAGAAGATTATGTGGTTGAGATGGTTATGTGATTTTTGTTTTTTGATCTATTGATATGACCTATTATATTAATTGGTTTCAGATGATAAACCTATCTTGAATCTTTGAAATAAATCCTGCTTGGATTTTCAGCCACAGATCATGGATCTTCTGTTTCTTTTCCTTCTGGTATTGCCTTTATCTGTATGTTGGTGTGCTTAAGGATTTCTTACATTTCTCTGAGGCTCTGTTTATTTTTCTTTATTTCTCTGCTCTGTACTTTGGCTTACATAATCTCCATCAATCTGTCTTCAAGTTTACTAGTTCTTTCTTCTACCAGTTCCAATCTATTATTGATCCCTTCTAGCAATTTTTTTTATTTGTTATTGTACTTTTATTTCCAGAATTCCATTTGATTCTTTCTACTGATATTCTCTATTTACTGCAATATTGTTGGTATTCTTTTCTTCTTTAAATATGATTTTCTTTAGTTTTGTGAACATATTTATAATGGTTATTTTGAAAATTTTTATGTTGAATCAGGCATCTGGTTGCTCTCATAGGAAGTTTCTGTTGCCTACTTTAATCTTTTTTGGAGTGTTAGTCATAATTTCCTGTTTCTTTGCATGCCTCATAAATTTTTTTGGTAATTAGACATTTTAGGTAATATATTGTAGCAACTCCAGGCATTGGTGCCCTCATTCTGGGGCTTGTTATTGCTGTTTGCTTGTTTATTTGTTTAGTGATTGGTTGGGTTATTTTAGTTAAGTTTATCCTCTGCCACCCTCTACCCACAGTATTAAGTCTCTGATGCTTCTAGGAACAAATTTAGGTTTTCCCAGTCATGTTGGGGTGACAGCAGCACTCGCAGAATTTTTTCCACTCTGGCCCTGACCACACTCAGCTGTTAAAATTCTGTTAAGTGTTGGGTGGTTGCTCTATTAAAAAGAAAAAAAAATGCCCTGTGGCATAAATTCCTCTACAAATGAATCCAGTCAAATTATGGCTTTTTGGACAGAATAGTTTCTGAAATCAGTGTTTGATATTTGTTCTGACCCCAGGACGACTCCCCCTAGATGTCTTATCCCCAGTTGTCTCCCACAAATTAAATTAGCCAGCCTACAGTCTAGGCTTTTTTCTTCATCACACACACAAATCTCCTCCCAGTTGCCTTTCGCTACATTCTCCACTGTTCTTGAGAGTGCTCTTAGGTTAAATTTCTCCAAGTTGTGTTGCAAATGAAGTAAGTTTCTGTGGGAAGAGATGGGGAGCTACTTGTTTTATGACTGCTTCTTCCCTCAGGTAAAATCTCTGACCCAGGACTCTGGAGCTGTGGGTGGGGACAGTGGCAAGCTTCTCTCTGTGTGATACCTCCATTATAGAAGCTTCAGTTCCACAAGTAGGATTTGGGTGAAAGTAGGGAGCCCCCACCTCTTGACTGCACTTGCCTGAGACAGCTGGTACAAGATGGGAAACATTGAAGACTTGCTAAGTCTCAGGAAGAAGTCCTTAAGAGGGAGCCCGTATTCCTGGATGCAGGAGCCCTTGAGTGAGTGTCTGTCTCATTGAGCTGGATGTGGAGTAGGGAGAGTAGTCTTGATTCAGATAACACAGACTCTCACCTTTCTTACAGAAACTTTCTTAGGTGTTTTTGGAAGAGATGTTTCTCCATTTATTGTTTACACTTACTATCATTTCCAGAAGTTTTACTTGCTTACTTTTTAATAATTCTCAGTTTCACTAGAGAGTGATTCAGAGGAGCTCTTCTTGCTGACATGTCACTATCCACAGCAGTGTGTTGTTCTTGACAACTGTTCACTAACCTAACATTAAGAAGATTCATACAACTCAAGCCAATAAGAAAAATCTCTTGATTCATTGTAAGAATTCAAGGCCCTTCAGGCACCCACGTAAACATAACTCTTCTTTGAATGGAGTTGCTCAGATAATTTGAATCCAGGATGCTCTAGGAGACCCAGCTCCCAGTTCAGTTCTTTCTATCTTTCTAAACACTTTTCTGTGATACAGAAATCTGTATGCAGGTCAGGAAGTAACAGTTAGAACTGTACATGGAACAACAGACTGGTTCCAAATAGGAAAAGGAGTACATCAAGGCTGTATATTGTCACCCTGTTTGTTTAACTTATATGCAGAGCATATCATGAGAAATGCTGGGCTGGAGGAAGGACAAGCTAGAATCAAGATTGCTGGGAGAAATATCAATAACCTCAGATATGCAGATGACACCACCCTTATGGCAGAAAGTGAAGAAGAACTCAAAAGCCTCTTGATGAAAGTGAAAGAGGAGAGTGAAAAAGTTGGCTTAAAGCTCAACATTCAGAAAACTAAGATCATGGCATCTGGTCCCATCACTTCATGGGAAATAGATGGGGAAACAGTGGAAACAGTGTCAGACCTTATTTTTCTGGGCTCCAAAATCACTGCAGATGGTGATTGCAGCCATGAAATTAAAAGACACTTACTCCTTTGAAGGAAAGTTATGACCAACCTAGATAGCATATCCAAAAGCAGAGACATTACTTTGCTAACAAAGGTCCGTCTAGTCAAGGCTATGGTTTTTCCAGTGGTCGTGTATGGATGTGAGAGTTGGACTATAAAGAAAGCTGAGTGCCGAAGAATTGATGCTTTTGAACTGTGGTGTTGGAGAAGACTCTTGAGAGTCCCTTGGACTGCAAGGAGATTCAACCAGTCGATCCTAAAGGGGACCAGTCCTGGGTGTTCATTGGAAAGACTGATGTTGAAGCTGAAACTCCAATACTTTGGCCACCTGATGCGACGTGCTGACTCATTTGAAGAGACCCTGATGCTGGGAAAGATTGAGGGCAGGAGGAGAAGGGGACGACAGAGGATGAGATGGTTGGATGGCATCACCGACTCAATGGACATGGGTTTGGGTGGACCCTGGGAGTTGGTGGTGGACAGGAAGGCCTGGCATGCTGCAGTTCATGGGGTCGTAGAGAGCTGGGCACGACTGAGCAACTGAACTGAACTGAACTCTGTGATACAGTGGTAACATGTTTTTGTCTTTCATAAATCAGGTCAATTGCTCAGTTGTTTCTGACTCTTTTTGACCCCATGGACTGCAGCATGCCAGGATTCCCTGTCCACCACCAACTCCCAGAGCTTGCTCGAACTCATGTTCATCGAGTCGGTGATGCCAACGAACCATCTCATCCTCTGTCGTCTCCTTCGCCTCCTGCCTTCAATCTTTCCCAGCATCAGGGTCTTTTTTAATGAGTCAGTTCTTTGCATTATGTGGCCAAAGTATTGGCGCTTCATCTTCAGCATCAGTCCTTCCAATGAATATTCAGGACATTCACAAATAGCAGCTGTATTTAGACAGTGTCCTTTTAAATTAGTCTTAATGACAAAATTTCTTGGGTTTAAGATTAGGGTAACTCATCAGTTAGCATTTTAAGCTGTCACTCACCCATTTGTTTATATTATGAGCAATAGCCAAGCTAGCAGGCATGGGCAGTGCAGTCCAAGAGTAACAGCAGAACACTGCATGTGTGACCTTACCCTATTGGCACTTCACGTGGAGCTGCCTGGTTGGTGGAGAGGCAAACCCCTGATGTGCTGGCCTGTGTTACCTGTGATTGTTAGTGATGGATTATGCAGAGGTCTGTCCAGCAGTCTGTGATACGCAGGATCCCTGAGTTTCTACTGCTGGATAGTGATGTGTAAACAAAAAGGGCAGAAGCCCCCTTTTAACTGTACCATATAGGAAAACATAGTATTTCTATCACAGTATATACTCAAATATCTTAAATCATATGTTATCATTCTCTCTACAAAGGAAAAGATACTTTGCCTACACAGAAAGCAAAACTGTCAGCTATGGACTTATGTAACAAGGAAAGTTAAAAGAAATAGTTTCAACAAATTTGGCAATATTGATAAGAGATGGAATTCTTAGATTTATGAAAATCACTGAGATCATATTTTTCTGCATCTTTCACTGGGATTAGAAAATCAAACATCAAGAAAATTTCCCACTCTTAGCTATAATATGCAAACGCCTGCTTTAATTAAATACTTCACCCCTCCCTTTCTGTGATTAGTACATTTGGGCTGTACAAGGACTTCCAAAAGTCTTTAGAGTTAAAAGTCTTTCCAGTTTTCGGCTAAAATGGGTTTGTTGTTCTGCCATAATTGTCTTGTCAACTGTTTTCTTTTTGGTAATGAAAAAGATAAACTTTTTTCATGGCATTTTTCATCCACCTTAGGTTCATGCAATATACAGCTGAATGTGCTGTGGTCTAGGTACACTAAGCATCGTTAATAGGATTCATTTTTTTTCAGGAAATATAATAACAGCTATTTAAAAAAGGGAGTAAAGGGCAAGGAAGAGAAGGAAAAAAAGAAAAAGGAGTCACTCTTCTAAGGACATAGTTCGGTCATGGGATGTATGCAGACGAGTTTTTTCCCCTTTTTATCATGAGGAGTGTTTGAAAATCATCTATCTGATAGTCCATACATCATTCTTGACCTTATCATTTTAATCCAACAGTAAATAGAAAACAAATGCTATTTTTTCCTTGAAGGTATGATCATGACATCTTGCAAAAGCATTTTTGTTAAGTTAAAGGTAATAGGCTCTATTTTTCCTTTTGTCATTGTGTCAGGGAGAGACAGCATTCCAAGGAGTTGTTTTAAATACCCTATCTGTATGCACTGTGACATCTGGTGGCATTGGTGAGCTCACCTGATGGACCACAAAGAACCCTGATTTATGAACCCATAATTGGGTTTCCAATAAACATTTGTCAAAATAATGTATTAGTTCAAACCAAAGCCTTCTTTATTTATTCATATAAAAGAGCACTTAACTTTCAACAAAGAATTGCCTATCATCAAAAACACTCTATAAATGAATCAAATTTATGAAGACACAGTTCTGGAGAGTGACTGCTCAGAGACTACAGCTTATTTTAACTCTTTAGAGGACTTAGTATTCTAACTTGCTGGTTTTCACCACATTCCTTCATATTTTTAAGTTCAAATAAAATATACTTCAATGTTTACTTGTCAAGGTACTTGTTACAAAATGAATCTAGTGACTTAAGATTTATTCAATTATGAATCTTTAGCATCATTTTATAGCTATCTCAAATTCTGTTACGACAACATATTTTTATCCATTCTTACTCAATTTACTTCTAAGTAAGAACAAAACGTACATTGCCCTCATATTAGTTTGTCAATTGCTAAGGTTTCTGATAAAGATCAATGATCTTTATTTTAAATTTTACTTGTTTACTCTTTAACAGATTAGTCTTTTTTTCCATTGGAGTTTCATGTCAATAAGTAAGATATGTAATTTACACAGCATATATGTCTTGTATCCTTTACTTTATAGAGTATGTTATTACAGGTTACCTTATGAAGCATTGTTTTAATATTTAATAGTCACTATCTTTTTTATTGTGGCATAATATACACAACATAAAATTTACCATTTTAACCATTTTGAATATACAATTTAGTGACATTAAATACTTTACAATGTTGTACAATCATAATCAGTATTTCCAGAACATTCTCATTATCTCAAACAGAAACTCTACCCATTAAACAATAACTCTTCATTCCTTTCTCCCCACCAGCCAGCCCTAATAATATTTATTCTATTTTGTTTATGAATTTGACTAGTCTAGATACCTCATATGGTTGAACCATATGTTTTTACTCTTGTGTCTAGCTTATTTCACTTGTAACATTTTCAAAGTTCACCTATCATATTGTAGTATATATCAGAATTTTATTCCTTTTTTATGGCTGAAGAATATCCCATCATATGTATACACCATATTTTGTCTATCCATTCATCTGTCAGTGGACACTTGAATTGTTTCCACTTTTTGACTATTGGGGCTTATGCTACTGTGAACATTCATGTACTTTTATCTATTTGGGTCGCTATTTTCAGTTTTTTTAGAGTGGAATTGCTGAATCATGATAATTCTATTTAATGTTTTGAGGAACCTAACTCTCCCCTTTAAAAAATTTATTAATAGTGTTATTCCTTTTGATAAATATTAGAGTCATCTTCAGTCATGATATTATTTGAAAACATTGGTGTATAAACAGGTTAAGTCAGCTGTTCACATTAATAAGTATTTAAACAAACAACACTGATGGAGGGGCTTCCTAGGCGGTGCCAGTGGTAAAGAACCCACCTGCCAATACAAGTTAGATGGAAGATACATGTGTTCGATCCCTGGGTTGGTAAGATTTCCTGGAGAAGACAATGGCAACCCACTCTAGGATTCTTTCCTGGAGAATGCCCTGAACAGAGGAGCCTGGCAGGCTACAGTCCATGGGGTCGCACAGAGTTGGACACTACTGAAGTGACTTAGCATGCACACATGCATGATGGTGTTCCAAGTAGAGTTCTAGCCACTGAGATCACAAAGATAAATAAGATAAGGTCCCTGATCTGAAGGGATTCTTATAGTCCCCAAATATTAAAAAAAATTCAGTCACTAGCAATAGTCTCAAGTCTGCTGTGAAATTTGATGAGCTTTATTTATTTGAGTTATGAAGCAGAAATAAGTTTTCATGCTATTATTTTTTTTAAGAAAATATAGAGGCACTATTGAAATTTTGAACCAAATGTGGTAGAGTTTTGGTAAAGAAAGGTTGATCCTGAATTATTTTGTGATTGGAGAATGTGAAAAGGGATGTACATGAAGGAACCTCAGCCTGGGGTTTGTGAGAAAGAGATTAGTGAGTGAAAATTATTAGACATAAGGTAAACTAAAGGATTCCCTTTGGTATATACTCTGCCTATAATTTGGGGGAAAGCTTAATGCATATTGGGGTGGAACATGGTCCACCACTACTTCTGAAGAATGGTGACTAATTTTGAAAAGTGTTCTGAGGCAGTGGTCTCGCTCACTTATAGCTGGTCATGGGAACTTCTGGGCCTTTGCAGGATAGAGCAGGGATCATCCAGCTGAAGTTCTTTAAGAACCTATGGGTATCCTCTCAGTTTGTGCTCTGCTCCTTTTTAGCATTTCTAGAGGTTTGGACTTGAGGTCAGAATCACCCTTGTGGGCTTCACCTGAAATAGAATTTGAGAGTTCACGGCTGACTGCTCTGGCCCTTGGGAAGTCCTGGTACTGTTTTCCTTCTGTTTATAATAACTAATTTTCATCAACGGTGCATGTATTCAATTTACAGGTATTTGAACTTTTTAGCCTACATGGAAATCTCAGATTAAAAAGCAGATCTAGAACTTATTGAAGAAAAAAAGAAATTCTTTTCTCCTGCCATCTTGTAGTAGATAAAAGTCCAGTGAGCTGTCTCTGACTCTTGTTTGAAGCACAAATGCAAACAGCAGTGGTGCTTCACCTTAAACTCGTCTTCGAGTATATTGGGGAAGGGAACTTACACCCTGGCCTTGTATTGATCTTGAACATACACTGACTGATAATTGATGAGCTGGATTTAGTGGACACCAATTCTGGGTAATATATTGGCATTTGCTTCTGAAGTCTGCAATGGATACAACTCCTGCTGTAAGTTTAGACTCAGCTTGGTCAGGACCTGGTGGTTCATCCCATCTGGCATGGTTTTACTTCACCTTCCACTGATGCTGCATTGGTCTCAAGTCTCTGCCATGAGCTGCCGAGAACACTGACTATCTCCTTATCCTCTTCTGTGGGTCTCTAGGTTCCTCAGCATGGAAGGCCCCACCATGACTGCTATCCTGTTAACTTTTTGCCTAAGGAACCTGCGGAAACCTTTGGGTTACTCCACCAGATGAGAGATTAGGAATGATAATTAGGCATCTTTTTTTTTTTTTTTTAATTAGGCCTCTTTCTGACTATCTTTTTCTGCCTTCTTTACTCTGTTGGGGATGTATTACTTCTTTACTCTGTATTAGCATAGTGTTGCCTTGCATAGTGATTTTGTTCCTGAGACCCAAGGGGTAAAGAGCCCCTTTGCCTTCAATGTTCCTTTTATCTTACCTAATAGTCCACCCTGCATCCCCCCACTTCAGCCTGGAAAGAGTGGGTAGGAAATATTTTTCTTTTGCTGCTTCCCTTCTCTTCTGTCTTCCTCCCTCTTCCCAAAAGCCACTTGCAAAGGAAGAAATAGGTTTTCATACTTCTCATTGTCTAATCTGTACTTTTCTCCTGTAAAAATCTCCAATCAAGTCAGCCAGATCTGCCTCTTCACCCATAAAGGAATCTTAAAAATCTTTTTTCTCTCACATAAAGCCTGACTTTGAAGACTATTTCCTAACCTTGTTGACTTGAAAACTCTATTTGGTGGCTCTAGTGATTATCTACTTTTATTTCTGTTTATATTGATGCTGCAGCAATCCTATCCTCTTTACCCCACCTCCCAAGGAAGATGAATACTTTATGATATCTAAATGGTATGCAAAAGAGGAAAGCCTGGTAATATACTTCAAAAAATTTTACGTATGGTGTCTATGGATCAAGCAGCTGTTTTAGTTCATCTGTCTTGTATGTGACATTAGCCTATAAGTAAAGATAGGGTTAGACTAGCTGCAAAGAAAATGTGGCCTGGGTTGATTGATATGTAGGTTGGTAGTACCTAAAATGTCCTTTGACTGTATCCACTAATGATAGTTTATACATCGACCTTCAGATCATCCATTCTCACTTGTCAAACCCTGTTTCCTAACATTTGGATAAAGCAAATGGCTCAATCCTGCTGTAGCATGAATCTTTCAAGACCTAGCAAAAAAAGAATTTTGAATATTGGCAGATTTTTGCAAGATAATTTATTAAAAATAAATAAAAGTTGATATATTTAAAAAAGCCAAGAAAATACATAGGTTTTAGATAAACAAAGTAAAATATACAAAATAAAAATTTTCACCTGCCTTGTGAAATGTTGAACATTTATAATTAGACTTTATTTAAGATGGTCCAGCCAAGCACCAAAATTATACATGGCAGTCTAATGCTGTAATACCATGAGAATGTCTTTTTTTACATCATTACTGTTTGGTTTCTCTACCAGACTATAAGCGACTTGAGAGTAAGACTATGTCTTATTCACTTTGTTAATCCCAGGCTCTAAAGTGATAGATAATTGGAACATTGTAGATATTAACACCTATATGCTATCTGTCTGGATCTTTGCTGATCTCTGAACAAAAGACTTGTGAACGAGAACAAAACGAGAACAAAAAGGCAATTACATATCTCTTTTTAGGGTTATATGCTTGGGACAACACTCCATGATGGGGGGAACCTAATAATTTGAGTTTTAACTTGTATTGAAATGAATTGAATTTGAATGGCCCAATTTAATACTAGTCAAGGCTTCTGGTGAAAAACAGATTTCTTAGCAATCTAATCTAGTTTATAACATCATGAAAGGCCTTCATTATCACAGCTTTCACAAGCCAACAAGCTAAGAATTCTAACTTTTATGAACCGATAGGAGTGTGAAAACACACAAGGTTTCATTTGATATACTACAAGTACTCTTGATTGTGATGTCTCCTGATATCATACTGAAATACCATGGCAACTTAAAAAAATATTTATACAAATGTTAAAAAATAAAATTAAAAAACCTTGTGAGATGAACAGCAAAAATCAGCCCTTTGATTTTTAATTTATGGCTTGCAAGTCTTTGCCTTTTAGGACTTGAAAATGTTTCAGTTTTCACCATTTATAGCGAGGTATGAAGTAAGGAGAATACTTTGGTATTGAAAGTTTGAAGAGTTTTAATGGCAAGAATTAAGCATTTTTGGTTCCAAATGAATACGTGTTTTGAGAATTGTTATTGTTTTATATAAAAAAAGTTATTTGTGCATGTAAGAGAAACACACTTTTGTGATAAACCTATTACATTGTCATTGTGCTATAACAGAAATCTTGTTACTTTGTAAAAAGCCCCAATATTATGATTACTGAGTGCTCAGAAATGTTCTTTCAGTGGTTATAAACAGGTCAGATCAATGAGGTAAGCAGTTCATAAATGTCTTTGAGGGATTTTTAGTTTGGGTTGCCCAACTGACAAAGGATTACTATTTGGCATGTCTATGGATATAATGGTATGCTAGGCAGCAGGTCTGTGGCCTAATTTAGCCAGAGAATGTACATTAACAAATTGGCTCTGTCAATGATGGATTATGCCTGAAAGAAGTTAACTGAATGCAATCTACTGGCCATGGTCATAGAGCAACACAGGTTTTTTTCTTCTTTCCATCAGGCTGACTTTTCTCCTGGCTCAGCACTTAACAAGCTCCACATGCAAAACTGGATGATCCGGTTGTTGTAAAGCAGCCTCAATGTGTGCATTTTGGGAAAGGGAAGAAACACTTAGATTAAATTTTGTGTGCTAATCTTTTGGAATGTGTGTGGATCAGACTCTGGGAAGGAGATGGATAGCTTCATGGTGAAATGTTGGCATACCATTTCTAGCTTCTATTTGTCAGCTAAAGAGGGGAAGTGTTCGGCATCAAAAACAATGATTTATTTGCTACTTACAAAGAAAGTGAATGGACATTCATTCATACAATGAGTGTGTCATTGTAATATTTGGACTTAAAGGCCACCATAAAGTCAAGCCACTTAATTAGTTCTTAAGCCAGTTGGTTGCAGCTAACTCTTCATTTCTTTATAATTTTTGTTACATTTAGTAAGAAGGCAGAATATGGCTGTTAGTATGGGGGCCACCTTTATGTAGAATAAAAATATGGAGATTTAAGATTTAGAGCAGTGGTTCAGTAGAAATGACTCCACACCATTCTTTGGGCACTCTTTAATCATACTTTTCAATTTTTCAATCCATTTATTACTTATCAGGCTAGAATATGCTTCAGTAACAAAGAATGCCCAAATTTCAGGACTTAACAATACAAAAAGTTAACTCTCACACTATGTGTCCACAAATAATGGGCAGAATCTTTGACAGATCTTCTGTCTGGACAGATGCTTTCATGATTACTTGGAAAAGGGAACATGTTATATCATGTCCTGGCTCTTAACGCTTTCACTTCATAGCCATACACATTTTATTGACCACAGTGAAAGTGTTAGTCACTCAGTCATGTTCCACTCTTTGCCACCCCATGGATTGTAGCCCGCCAGGCTCCTATGTCCATGGAATTCTCCAGGCAAGAAAACAGGAGTGGGTTGCCATTCCTTTCTCTAGGATCTTCCCAACCCAGGGATTAAACCCAGGTCTCCTGCATTGCAGGCAGATTCTTTACCATCTGAGCTACCAGAGAAGCCAAAGCAAATCAGTATTAGCCTACCCCAAAGTCTCAAAGATTTCTCCTATGTTTTCTTCTAGGAGATCTGTAATTTGCATTTAGGTTTGTGAGCCATTTTGGATTATTTTGGTCTGCGGTATGAGGTAAGGATTGCATTTTCTTTCTTTCCAGATGGATTTCCAGTTGTTCCAGAACAATTTGTTGAAAAGACTGTCCTTTCCCCATATAGTTATCATAGCACCTTTGTAAATAATAAATTGACTATCTATTCATCTGTCTATTCTAAACTATTACTGGGCTGTCTCTCTTGGTCCATTGCTGTATATGTCTATCCGTAGGCCAGCGAATAGTGTTTTGATTACTGTATCTGTAAGTTTGAGATAGGTAGTGTTAAGTCCTGTAACTTTGGTCTATTTCAGTATTGTTTTCACTGTTTTAGGTCCTTTCAGTTCAGTTCAGTTCAGTTCAGTCGCTTAGTCACGTCTGACTCTTTGCTACCCCATGAACTGCAGCACGCCAGGCCTCCCTGTGCACCACCAACTGCCAGAGTCTATCCAAACCTATGTCCATTACAGCTCCATAATAAATATTGTAATTAACTTGTCAGCCTTTACAAAGAAAGGATAGAGTTTTGATTAGGCTTGCTTGTTTTTTTTCCTAACTTTTTATTTTGCATTGGGGTGTGGTCAATTATCAACGTTGTGATCGTTTCAGGTGAACAGTGAAGGGACTCAGCCACATGTATACATGTATCCATTCTCTTCCAAAGTTCTCTCCCATGATTAGGAATGCTTTGAATCTTTGGGCCAATTTAGGATGACGAGATTTACTTCTTAACTCAGTTGAGTTTTTCAGTATTTCCTTATCTGTGTAGGTCTTTAAATTTTCCTCAACAATATTTTATAATTTTCAGTGTGTGTATCCTATTAAATTTATCCCTAAGTATTTTATTTTTCATGATAATGAAAATGGAATTATTCTTTAAATTTCATCTTTTAATTTCATGCTAAGATATATAAATACAACAGATTGGTATATATTGGCCTTGGACCCTGTAAGCTTTCTCAATTCACTTATTAAATTTTAGTACCTTTTTGATACGTATTGGTGTCTTCTATGTATATAGTAATTTCTTTTTCATGGTAAGATAGTTTACCTCTTCTTTTCAAATAGTATGACTTTTATTTATTTTCTTTCATTATTTCACTAGTAGGACCTCAACAGTGTTGAACAGAAGTCAGAGCAGATATATGCCTTATTTCTGATCTTTGAGGGGAAAATATTGTCTTCACTATTAAGCATGATGTTAGTTGTGGGTTTTTTAGTAGCTATAAATCTTTAGTAGATGCTTTTTTTTTATCAAATTGAGGAAGTTTTCCAGCCCCAGTTTTCTGAGATTTAAAAGTTAAGATAGGTATTAAAGTTTCTTGAGTATTTTTTATGCATTGATTTTGAGATGCTCAGATGTCTTTTCTCCTTCATTCTTCTAATATGATGAATTACACTGATTTATTTTCAATTTATTTTATTTGTCAAATAAATCAATTGATTTATTTTATCAATCTTATATTCTCAGGAAAACCCTATTTGGTCATAATGTATAACACTTTTATGTATTGCTGGATTTAATTTGCTTATATTTTATTAAGATTTTTTTCTTCTATGTACATGAGGCATATTAGTCTTAAAATTTCTTGCCATGTCTTTACCTTTTATTGTTACTGGGGAAAGACTTGTCTCATAAAAATCAGCTTGTCTCATAAAATAGAGGCGAGGTCCCTCCTCCTTTATTTTCTAAGAATTCTATCTACAGAACTAATAGTATTCCTTTCTTGAGTATTTGAAATAATTCACCATTGAAGCTATCTGGGCCTGGAGTTTTATTTATGAGAAGAGTTTATTCTGATTTATTTTCTCAAATTGATAGGAGGGGTATTCAGATGTTCTGTTTTTTCTAAAATCAGCTTTGGTAATTTGTATCTTTAACAAGTTTGTCTATTTCATCTAATCAAAAATATTTTGCAAAAATTGTTTTACAATAGCATCTTCTTTTAAGTAGCTGTAGGATCTTAGTGATTTTCCTTCTTTCAATCCTAGTATTAGTAATTGAACTTTCTTTTTTTTAAAACCAGAGATTCTTTTCAGTTTTGTCAGACTTCTGAAAAAACTGGCTTATATTTCATTGAAGGAAGAGAGGGATGAGATGCAGGGTATTTGTAGAGTAGTAAAACTATTATATATGAAACTGTAATAATGGGTACATTTCATTATGCCTTTGTTAAAACCAATAGAACTTGTACAACACAAAACAGCAAACCTTTCTTCCTTCCCCTAGAACTCTTGGCAATCATTGATATTTTTACTATCTCTTTTAAAAAATGTCATGTAGTTGATCCAGGGTACAATCAAGGCTTATGCAGTACATTTCCTTATTATGTCTCTTTAGCCTGTTTAAGTCAGAACAGAACTTTTGCTTTCCTCCACCCCCACTAGACCATGACATTGATGGAAGAGTTGCAGAAGAGTTTGAGCCACAGATGTAGAAAACAAACTAGTAGTTGCTAGTGGGAAGGAGGGGGAGAGGCAATATAGGGGTTGGGGAGAGGGAAGTACAAACTATTGCGTGTAAGATAGGCTGCAAGGATGTATCGTACAACATGGGGAATATAGCAAATACTTTATCATAACTGTAAATAGAGTATAATCTTTAAAAATTGTACATAAAATTAAAAAAAATAACGGAATCTCAAAAAGAAAAAAGTCCTAGAAGAAAACATAGGCAGTATACTCTAACATTAATCTAAGCAGGGTTTTTTGTTTGTTTGTTTTGGATCTGTATTCGCAGGCAAAGGAAACAAAAGTGAAAATAAGCCAATTGGACCTATTCACAATAGCCAGAACATGGAAGCAACCTAAATGTCCATCCACAGAGGAATGAATAAAGAATGTAGTATATATATATGATGAGATATTAGTCATAAAATGAATGAAATTTGGTCATTTGTAGTGATCTGGATGGACCTAGAGTCTGTCATACAGAGTGAAGTAAGTCAGAGAAAACCATATATTAACATATATATGGAATCTAAAAAAAATAATACAGATGAACCTATTTGAAGGGCAGGAATACAGATGCAGATGTAGAGACTGTACATGTGAACATAGGCTGGGGAAGGAGAGGATGGGATAAATTGATAGAAGAGCGTTGACATATATACACTATCATGTATAAAGCAGATAGCAAGTGGGAAGGTGCTGTATAACATAGGGAGCTCAGCTGAGTGCTCTGTGATGACCTAAAGGGGTGGGATGGGGGTGGATGGGAGGGAGGCTCAAGAGTGAGGGGTTATGTATATACATATAGCTGATTAATACTGATGTATGGCAAAAGCCAACAGAACATTGTAAAGCAATAATACTCCCAAGCAAACAAATAAAACCTTCTCAAAACTATAAAAGCTTTTACACAGTAAAGGAAACTATCAACTAAATGAAAAATGAATTTACTGAATGGGAGAAACTATTTGCAAATGATATGACTGGAAAAGGATTTAATTCCAAAATATATGAAAAACTCATACAACTCAAAAAAAAACCCCCAAAAACCCAATTAAAAAATCAGCAGAGGCATTTTCCCAAAGAAGACATACAGATAACCAGTAGGCACATGTAAAGATACTCAGCATTATTAATCATGAGGAAAATGCAACTCAAAACCACAATGAGCTACCTCACAGTTGAAGCCGCTATGGAAAACAGTATAGAGGTTCCTAAAAAATTTAAAAATAGAACTACCATTCAACACAACAATTCCACCCCTGGGTAATTATCTGAAGAAAATGAAGATACTAGTTTGAAAAGATATATGTACCGCAGTGTTCACACCAGCATTATTTATAGTAGCTAAAATATGGAAGCAATATAAGAGCTTTTTGACAACTGAGTGGGTAAATAGGATGTGGCACACATATACAATGGAATATTGCTTAAAAGATTATATCATAATACATAATATATAATAAAAGATTAAAACAATATATAATATTATATAAAAATGAAATCTCAGCCATTTGTGACAACATTTATGGACATGGAGGGTATTATGCTTAGTGAAGTAAGTCAGATTGAGAAAGACAAAGTATGTTTTCACTTACATGTAGAATTTAAAAGACAAAAGAACAAATATAACAAATCAGAAATGGACTCATAAAGAAAGAACTAGCTGTTACCACATAGGAAGGTGTGAGGGGAGGAGGAAATGGAAGGGGATTAAGAGGTACAAACTGGGATATAATATACAGCACAAGGAATATGGTATAACAACTGCATGGTGTGTAATCTGTAAACATTTTGAGTCACTATGTTGTACACCTGATAATAATAGTGTAGTAAGTCAAGTATATCTAAAAGACTGTCTTTTTTTCATTCATCATAATCCTTAAAGACTTATCCAGGCATCATTAATTATTTGTAATGCTGAGTAGCATTTTATTGTATGGATATACCACACTTTACATTGATGGACATTTGACTTGTGTTCAGTTTTTGGCTTTTCAAATAAAGTTGTTTTGAACATTTGTGTACAAGTCTTCATATAAACATATATTTCCTTTCCCTTGAGTAAATCCCAATAAGTGAAATGGCTGGCTATATGTATTTAACATTTTAAGAAACTGACAAACTATTTTAAAAAATGATTATATCATTTTATATTTCTACCAGCAGTGCATGAGATTTTCAGTTGTTTCATATCTTTGCCAACACTTGATATGTTCATTTTGTTAATATTAGACATTCTAATTGTTGTACAGTGATCTCTCATTGTGATTTAAATTTGTGTTTTATTAATGATTCATAATGATAAGCATCTTTTGATATGCTTATTTGTCATCTGTATATCTTGTTTGGTGATGGGCCTGTTCAAATCTTTTGTCTACTTGTGCTGAATTTTGAGAGTTCTTTTTGTATTCTGAATACAAGTCCCTTATCAGGTATGTACTTTGTAAAGGTTTCTTCTCAGTCAATGGCTTGTTTTGTTATTCTCTTAACAGTGCCTTTTTTAAGAGTAGAAGTTTTAAATTTTGTTGAAGACCAGTTAATCAATTTATTCTTTTATGGATCATACTTTTTGTTTCATATCTAAGAAATTTTAGCCTAATCCAGGGATCAGCAAACTATAGGTCTTCTATAGGGCAAATATGGGCTGCTGATTGTTTTACATGATCTGCGGTCAAGAATTTTTTAACAGAAATTTTTGTTGAGATAACTATAAGTTCATGTGAAATTACAGCAAACAATAAAGAGGCATCCATATAAACTTTCTCTAATTTCTCCCAGTGGTAGAAGTTTGCAAAACTGTGTAGTTTAATATCACATCCGAGTTATTGACACAATCCACAAACCTTATTCAGATTTCTGCAGTCTGTCTTTCACTCATTTGTGTGGGTAAATACTTAAACATTTTTAAATGGTTGGAAATCAACCATTTCCAAATCAAAAGTGTATTATTTCTCAATATATGAATATTATATGAAATTAACATGTCAGTGTCCAAAGTAAAGTTTCATTGGAACATTTATTCCTTTATGTATTATCTGTGACTCTATGATAACAGAATGGGGTAGTTGTAACAGAAGCTATATGTGATAATCCCATTATTTTCCACTGTTGCTCAATGCACTATAAATTGCTGTGATGCTGTTGTAATGCTGTTGACAGCATTTTGTGTATCACATATCACTGTACCATGACATTATATTTACTTTTTCATCACCAGGGCATTCCCGTCATGTCACATCAAGAAGAGAAAACTAGACTTTAAATATCATGCTTTTAAGGCACAGTAGAGTTTAACCATTTAAATTAATAATTTGTAAACAAATTAGGTGGTGAAGTATTTATTTATTGTGGAATGACTCAACAGCTGTGCTGAAAGAATATAATATATTTACATTGATATTACCAGACTGTTCATCATGATATTCCCAATACATAGGACAGAACAGTCAGGAAAAATTAGAAATTTTCAATGAAACATCTCATCATGGTAAAATTTTTTTCCAAAAATAAAAAGTGAGATACAACCAAAACAAGCTTTCAAGTGGTCCATTTGTCAGCCAAGCAAGGATTTCTGATGGTGAGTTAATTAAATCTTGTTTGCAGCAACTGAAGAATAAATGTGGTGAGGGAAAACATTTAAGATTATTAGTTGTTGGGCAAAAGTGATTCTTCAAAGAGTTGACATTAGGAGGGACATCGTAGTCAGTTTAAAATGAAGGCAAATGATTTCAAGTGCATTTCCTTGGCTCTTGATGAATTGAAAAATGTTATTGATATTCCTTAACTGTTACTGTTTATTCAAAGATTCAGGGCTTCCTTGGTGGCTCAGTGGTAAAAAATTTGCTTGCAATGTAGGAGACGCAGGGGATGCAATGCAAGTTCGATCTCTGGATCAGAAAGATCCCTGGGAGAGAGAGCATGGCAACCACTCTACTGTTCTTGCCTGAAAAATCCCGTGGACAGAGGAGCCTGGCAGGCTACAGTCCAAGGGGTTTCAAAGAGTCAGACATGACTGAAGCGACTGAGCACAGCATTCAAAGAATCAATACAAAGTGATAAAGTATTAACCCAATGAAAAGTCATCATGGAACTACTACAGGTGAGAATATTTTCAAGTAAGTTATGAAAACATTAATTTAGTTCAACCTGAAGGGTGGTATTTGCTAAAATGTGTTACATCTGTTAGTGGTAAAAATGTGAATGAAGCAGGAAAGATTTGGTTGAACAAATGAACATAACTTTTGAAAATAAAACTTGTTTAAAGCCTTTGGTTATTTAGTGGTTCTCTGCAGGAAATATTAATATTTGAATCTGTTATTTGTTTTTGAAACAGTAGTTTTAAGAGTAGACTTCATGCACTCTCATGGGCTTCAATTGTGCATTCAGTGAGTTTTTATCAGAAACAGAAGCAGAATATCCTAGCTTGCCCTTCCGCACAGCAGTTCAATGATTTAGCAATGGTAGTGTCCCATTGTGATTTTCTTCAATTAAGGGCTAAGACTGAAATTTTTCTGAAAGCAAAAAACCTCTTTGAATTGTTACTATTTAACACTGAATGGCTTTGGAAATTAGCTTTTGCTGTAGCTTAACAAAAAGTTAATGTGCTTACTCCAAAATTACAAGGAAAACAGTGCATATATGAGTAAAGTATAAATGAGGCAAAGTCATTTTGATTTTTGTTTCTTGAATCTCAAGTAATGTCAGGCTTCTTTATATAGTTTCTATACTGTCCAGTGTTAAAACAAGAAATGAGACCTTCATTCCTATGCAGATTTGTAGTAGGTATCTTTTCCAGAAGCATTTTTAAAACTATAATGCAAAGGCAAGAGAAATTCCATATTTCATAATCCATTTAACTTAGTGCAAGTAACCTTCACTTAGAAGTAATCTGCAGTGTAATGACATGCTGAAAGAAAAATACGAAGAAAAGAATCTAGCAGAATTATGTAAATGCCTTCCAAGTGATGAATATTCTTACTTAAAATCATATGATTATGGATTGCTATAATCCATACCAATACTTCTGGTAGTACCTATCTATGTGAAAGACATTTTCAAATATAAAAATGTGTGAAATCTCATTGTGTGTGCTCAGTAGCTCAGTCGTGTCCAACTTTTTGCAACCCTATGGAGCCCACCAGGCTCCTCTGTCCATGGAATTCTCCAGGCAGAAATACTATAGTGTGTTGCCATTTCTTGTGCCAGGGGATCTTCCCAACCCAGGGATGGAGCCCTTTTCTCTTGAGCTGCCTGCATTGTAGGTGGATTCTTTACCACTGAGCTACCAGGGAAGACTGTATAATAACATCTCATTACAGATAGGCATTAAAATATGTACCTTTGCAATTTATTTTTTTACATTAATTTTTTTATATTGAGATTGAACTCACATATCATAAAATCATCATTTTAAAGTGCATACTTCAGTAGTTTTTAATATTTTGACAAGGTTGAACAATTACTGTTTCAGAAAGTTTACATCAGCACCAAAAGCCCATACCCGTTTTGTTGTTCTTGTTCAGTCGCCAAGTTATGTCCTACTCTTTGTGACCCCATGGGCTGTGGCATACACCAGGCCCCTCTGTCCTCTACTGTCTCCCAGAGTTTGTGCAGATGCATGTCCATTGAGTTGGTGATGTTATCTAACCATACCCACTAACAGTTACTAATTACCCCTTCCTCTAACTGCTATTTACTTTCCTCTCTGTATGGATTTGCTTATTCTGAACATTTAATATAAATGAAATTGTTTATCTGGCCATTTGTCTGGCTTCTTTCCCTTAGCATATGTTTTCAAAGCTCAGCCAGTTGTACCAAGTTTCAGTACTTGTCATTTTTATGGTGAATTCCTTTATATGGATACTCCACATTTGTTTATCCACTTACTAACTGACACAAATTTGAATAATTGGTAGAAATTGATTGAAAGTTTCTATTCTTTTTGCTATTATGAATAATGCTCCTATGAGCATTCATATACAAAATTTTGTTTGAACACATATTTTCAATTATCTTGAGTATATACCTAGTTGTGGAATTGCTGATTGTCATGGGTTGAATTGTATCCTTCCTCACAAAGGCCATGTTGTGGTTCTAACCTTTGGTGTCTTTGCTATGACCTTATCTGGAAATACAGTTTTTGCTGCTGTAATAAAATTAAGATGTTGGGTTAAGGTGGACTGTAATCCTATGATAGATGTCCTTATAAGAGGAGTGCCAAAGAATCAACACTTCGAAATTGTAGTGCTGGAGAAGATTCTTGAGAGTCCCTTGGACAGAATGGAGATCAAACCATTCAATCCTAAAGGAAATCACCTTGGATATTCATTGGAAGGATTGATGCTGAAGCTGAAGCTCCAATCCTTTGGCCACCTGATGCGAAGGGCTGACTCATTGGAAAAGACCCTGATGCTGGGAAAGATTGAGGGCAAGAGGAGAAAAGAGGTTGACAGAAGATGAGATGGTTGGACGGCATCACTGATTCAATGGACATGGGTTTGAGCAAACCCTGGGAGATGGTGAAGGATAAGGAAACCTGATGTGCTGCAGTCCATGGGGTTGCAAAGAGTTGGACACAACTTAGCAACTGAACAACAATAAGAAGAGGGGAATTAGGACATACAGAGCAGACATACATAAAGGGAAGACAGAAACACAAACTGGAGTGTGTTTAGCCCAATAATGCTAAAGATACTGATAACCACTGAAAGCTAGAAGAAACAAGGGGGAATCTTCCCTAGAATCTTTAGAGAGGGCATGGTCTGAAATCACAGCCTGATTTCGGATTTCTAACTTTAGGATCTGTGAAAGAATAAATTTCTATGATTTTAAGTCATTCAGTTTATACTAATTTGTTTTGGAACCCCTAGAGGATCATATCACTGGGTCATATGATAATTCTATGTCTAACATTTTTAGGAAATGTTAAACTGATTCAGTAGTAGCTGTGCCATTTTACAATCCCACTAACAGGATATGAGGACTTCAGTTTCTCTACATTCTCATCAACTTTTTTTTAAAATTGAAGTCATCCCAGTGAGTGTGGTAGCTGGTGGTTTTAATTTACATTTCCCTAGTGATCAGTGATTCTTAATGATCTTTTCAAGTGCTTGTTGGCTACTTGTGTATCTTCTTTGCGAACATATCTATTGAAATCCTTTGCCCATTTTATATTGGGTTGAGGTATAAGTGTTCTTTGTACAACCTGGATATTAGATCCTAATCAGATACATAATTTGCAATATTTTCTCCCATTCTGTGTACTGTATCTTCACTTTTGATGTACAAAAGTTTTATGTTTTGATGGAGTCAGTGTAACAATTTTTTCTTTGACTGTTATTTTTGTTGTTATGTATGAGAAAAACATGCCTAATGCAAGCTCATGATGACTTACACCTATGTTAGAGTTTTATAGTTTCAGCTCTTATGTTTAGATTTTTGATTAATTTTAAGCTAATTTTTGTGTATGGTGTAAGGTATGGGTGTGAATTCATTCTTCTGCATGTGGATATGCAGCTGTCTCAGCACCATTTGTTGAAAAAGTTATGTTTTCCTCGTTGACTGTTCTTGCATCCTCACCTAAAACAATTTGACTATAGATGAATAGGTTTACTTTTTTTTTTTTAACTGAAGTATAGTTGACTTACAATGTTGTGTTAGTTTCAGGTGCACAATAAAGTGGTTCAGTTATACATACACATATCTATCTATTCTTTTTCAGATTCTTTTCCATTACAGGTAATTATAAGATATTGAACATAGTTCCCTGTGCTATAGGTCCTTGTTTACCTATTTTATATATAGCAGTGTATATACCTCAGTCCCAGTCTCCCAATCTACCTCCCTCCCCAAAATTTTTTCTCAAATTAATTTTGGTAATTTGTGTCTTTCAATAAAATCTTCCACTTTTTCTAATTTATTGACCTACAACTGTTCATTGTATTCCCTTATAATCCTTTATAGTTTTGAATGGTTAATAGTAATATTTCCCCTTTCATTCATAGTTTTAATATTTGAATCTTCTTTTTTCCTTTTATAAATACCTGTCAATATTGTTTAACTTTCATAAAGCCAATTTTACATTTCAACTTTAGAATCTCTATTTGATTGCTTCTTATTATTTGGATTTTTTAAATTGATAAGCCTCTATTCAATAAAACATCATTTTAATAATGATATTTCTTTAAGCATTATCTTCTTATTCCTTGAACATTTTCAGCATAACTGATTAAGTCTTTAGTTTGTCCAGTGTCTAACGTCCTCAGGGACAGTGTATATTGACAACTTAATCCTGAGTTTGTATAATTCTTTCTTGTTATTTGCATGTCTTGTAACTTCTTGTTGAAAACTGGACATTTCAAATAATACAATGTAGCACTCTGAAAATTAGATTCTGCTCCATCTTCAGGATTTGATACAACTGCCACTTGAAGCAGTTTTTTGTTTAGCAGCTTTTCTGAGAACTAATTGTGATAAGCTTGTATCTTTTTTTTGTGTGTGTGCCCACTAAAATTTCCACTGGTTAGCTTTGTGGTCAGGTAATGATTTAACAGAGATTCCTTAAATGTCTGGAATCATTAAGTCTCTCAGTATTTTTCAAGAGACTATAGGTGCTTTTAAAGCAGCAACATTACTTTGCCAACGAAGGTCTGTCTAGTCAAGGTTATGGTTTTTCCAGTAGTCATGTATGGATGTGAGAGTTGGACTGTGAAGAAAGCTGAGCACCGAAGAATTGATGCTTTTGAACTGAGGTGTTGGAGAAGACTCATGAGAGTCTCCTGGACTGGAAGGAGATCCAACAAGTCCATCCTGAAGGAGATCAGTCCTGAGAGTTCATTGGAAAGACTGATGTTGAAGCTGAAACTCCAATACTTTGGCCATCTGATGCAGAGTAGACTCATTTGAAAAGACCCTGATGCTGGGAAAGATTGAGGGCAGGAGGAGAAGGGGATGACAGAGGATGAGATGGTTGGATGGCATCACCAACTTAATGGACATGAGTTTGAATGAACTCCGGGAGTTGATGATGGACAGGGAGGCCTGGCATGCTGTGATTCATGGGGTTGCAAAGAGTTGGACATGACTGAACGACTGAACTGAACTGATAGGTGCTTTTTGAGGCATGCCTTCAATACTCAGCCAAGAAATTTACACTCTACCTTACACTTCATTTTCTACTTGTACAGAGCCTTAAGGTTAGTCAGAAGTGAGAGGTTAGGGCATTTTCAGGTCTTGTATTAACATGTTTACAGCAGAAACATTACTTTGTCAACAAAGGTCCATCTAGTCAAGGCTATGGTTTTTCCAGTGGTCATGTATGGATGTGAGAGGCAGACTATAAAGAAAGCTGAGTGCTGAAGAATTGATGCTTTTGAACTGTGGTGTTGGAGAAGACTCATGAGAGTCTCCTGGACTGCAAGGAGATCCAACCAGTCCATCTTAAGGGAGATCAGTCCTGGGTGTTCATTGGTAGGACTGATGTTGGAGCTGAAACTCCAATCCTTCGGACACCTGATGTGAAGAGCTGACTCATTTGAAAAGACCCTGATGCTGGGAAAGAATGAGGGCAGGAGGAGAAGGGGATGACAGAGGATGAGATGGTTGGATGGCATCACCAACTCAATGGACATGGGTTTGGGTGAACTCTGGGAGTTGGTGATGGACAGGGAAGCCTGGTGTACTGCAGTTCATGGGGTCGCAAAGAGTTGGACACGACTGAGCGACTGAACTGAACTGAGAAGTGGATCTGCACAGTTCAAACACATATTTAAAGGTCAAATATAAATGCAAACATTTTGAATGGAGAGTTATCAGACAGGTCAAATAATAATTCTTTGGGAGTGAAATCTGTTCTGCTCTCATTGGGCATGTGAGCTGTGAATTTTTTCAAGACTGCTGCAGTTCTGGGTATAGGACTTGTACAAGTTAAAACAAAGCTTAATTTTTCACTGAGATTTAGATGTTTTTCTTGATTAAATGTTTCCTGGATTGCTGCAAGCCTTTGATTAATTCCCAGAGTTATGAAAAAGTTTATTTTGACAATTTTTACCTTTTTTTTTTTTTTGCTGCTTTTATGGAGGAGCAAATTTTTGGAGGTATTTACTCTGCCAATTTCCCTGATGTCACACTGTAATCAATTTTGATGTTAGGAAATACTAACTTTGACCTCCAACTAAGTAAAATATTACCCTCCTCAAAGAATTCCTTTGTTCATATTCTTATCAATGTGGAGGGCCTTTATTACAAATAAGTTTCACTTTGTTATTTAGTTCCACTAAACTTGTGGAATTTTTTTTCTTTCTTGTTATGTAAATACCTCTCGAATATCCTCATTTTTCTTCTTGGTCCAGTGCTTAAAATATTTACTCTCTGGCCCTGTATAGGAAAAATTTTCTGATCTCTGGTCTTATCCAAGATCCAGATATTTTCTCTTTGTTTCCTTGAGAAATTTTATAGTTTTAAGTTTTAAATTTAGGTCTATGATCTATTTTGAGTTAATTATTGTAAACACTGCAAAGTATGGATCCAAATACATTTTTTTCTACATAAATATGCAATCATTTTATCACAATTTGTTGGAAAGGCTGCCTTTCTCCACTACTTTCCCTTTGAATGTTTGTCAAAAATCAGTTGTCTATAGAAAGGTGGGTTTAATTCTGGATTTTTACTCTTTTCCATTAATCTGTCTTGTCTTCACCATGCCTGTTGGTATTACCATGCCAATACCATACCTGTTCTGATTACTATAAATTCATATTAATTCTTGAAATCAAGGAGTATAGGTTCTTCAACTTTATTATCACTTTTTTCAGAATTGTTTGGATATTATAGATCTTTAACATTTTTATACACAATTAAGAATTAGCTTTTCAATTTCTACATGAAAGTCTTGCTGAGATTTTGATTGGGATTGTGTTCAGTTTACAGGTCAATTGAGAAGAATTGACATCTTAACAAAATTGGACTTCTGGACCTATGAACAAGGCATATCTCTTCATTTATTTAGATATTCTTTATTCTCTCAGAAACATATAGCTTCTAATTCCAGGGCCTTAGAATTTAAGAACTACACCTACTAAAGTGATAAGTGGGAGCACATGAGCTCTGACCTATAGGCCAGGTTACCTGCTTTTTCATTCTAGTTTCACTATTTATTAGCTATGTGATCTTGGGGAACTCATTGACCCCACTTTGCTTCAGTTTACCATTTATAAAATGGAGGAGTCGTGGTGTGATAGTACTTATTCATAGGACTAATATGAATTAGTATATATATATATATTGCTTAGAACACTTTCTGGCACAGTACTATGCAAAGATTAGCTTTTGAATGCTCTCATAAGGAACTCTTATATACATAATTTAACTTAAACTTTTACTGAGGGATGAGTATGCCTAAAACTTACTTATTGTATTCTTGTGTGCTTGTGTGCTCAGTTGCTTGTCATGTTCGATTCTTTGTGACCCTGAGGATTATAGCCCACCAGGCTCTTCTGTTCATGGGATTCTCCAGGCAAGAATACTGGAGTGAGTTGCCATGCCCTCCTTGAGGGGATCTTACAGACCTAGGGACTGAACCCACGTCTTCTGCCTCTCCTGCATTGTGGGTGGATTCTTTACCGCTGAGCCACAGGGGAAGCCCTCTTATTGTATGCTAAGTAAGTCGCTTCAGTCATGTCCGATTCTTTGCGACCAGTCTGTAGCCTGCCAGGCTCCTTTGCTCATGGGATCTCCAGGCAAGAGTACTGGAATGGGTTGCCATTTCCTTCTCCATCTTATTGTATAGGGGCAAGTAAAAATGAAAGATATATAGCAAGTGGCAATAACTGCAAAAATGTTTTCTGGTCAGCACAATCTTTGAATTCATAGGGTGGTAATGAGGCTAAGTGGCAGTAAAGTCCTTTGAGGCTTGTAAATATAAACAGTTTTATAATAATAATAGTTTACATTTGTAAAGAGCTTTTAACTACTTTCATGTGTATTATTTGAGCAAATGGTGACTGCGAATGGCTTTTTTCCCCTGTGACTGGCTTTTAAGCTATTACATAACAGAGGAGAAACTCTAGATTGCTAGCCAAAAAATATGAGCTAGACTATTTCTTTTTGATTTTAAAAATAAGTACACACGAACTTCCCTGGTGGTCCAATGGTTAAGAATCTGCCTTGCATTTCAAGGAGCACAGGTTTGATTCCTGGTTGGGGAACTAAGATCCCATATGCTGTAGAGGAGCCAATTCCATGCACCACAACTTCTGAGCCCAAGTGCCAGCATAACACAGCAAAGATCTTGTGTGCGGCCACTAGGACCCAACACAGCCAAATAAATAAATAATAAAATAAAATAAGCACACAAAAATCCTTAACTTTAATGAGTACTTTCTATAACTTTAATGAGTGTATAACTTTGTATAACTTTAATGAGTGCTTCCCTCATAGCTCTGTTGGTAAAGAATCTGCCTGCAATGCAGGAGACCCTGGTTCGATCCCTGGTTTGGGAAGATCCCCTGGAGAAGGGAAAGGCAACTGACTCCAGTATTCTGGCCTGGAGAATTCCATGAACTCTATAGTCCATGGGGTCTCAAAGAGTCAGACAGGACTGAACAACTTTTGCTTCACTTGTACATAACAATAGACTGTGATTTATAATGTATGTAGCATAGTGGTTAAGACTACAAGACTCTGAAGCCTGACCCTTTGGGTTCAAATATCTGCTCGTCCCTTTCTAGACGTATATCTATGGACAAGTTACTTAATTTCTTCATGACTTGGTTTCCTCATCTGAAACTAAGGATAATTAATAGTACTAATTTATAAGATTGTATGATGATTAAATGAATTAACATATATATGTTTATGCTCTTAGTTACATCTGCTATTTATTATTATTATTAGTAGCAACCATAGTAGCATTTTGTTGTTATTGCTATCTATTTTTTAAATTTATTTATTTTAAATTGGAGGGTAACTGCTTTACAATATTTATTACTATTATTTTTTATTTTACTTTAAAATTTTGTTGGAGTATAGTTGATATACAATGTTGTGTTAGTTTCATGTGTACAGAAAAGAGAATCAGTTATGCATATACATATATCTAATCTTTTTAAGATTCTTTTCCCATCTAGGCCATTACAGAATAACAAGTAGAGTTTCCTATGCTATACAGTAGGTCTTTATTAGTTAGCTATTTTATATATACTTTATATATAAAGTAGTGTATATATGTCAATCCCAAACTTCCAATAAGTCAAGTAGAAAAAACATTTTCTCCATAATTCACATCCTGTTTACTATACATTATATTAAGATGACCATATCACATCTAGAAAGCTATATACATTGTCCAATGATGTATCTAGTTTCTTCTCAGACATTTGGTATAAGAAAAAGCAAAGTATACCTTGGCTACGTTTTTATTGCCCAGGGGCAAAGTGAGTCTTAAATATATATGCTATTAAACACAGGTATCAAGTATAGAATCCTTTTGGCCTTGATGCAGAAGAAATTAGTCCTTAAATGTCTTTTAAATACAGTATGTCTATTACTTTTTAAATAATTTTTTTGCTCAACTCTGTCCCCACTGGGCACAGATTCTTGCTCTTTCAGTTGTATTGGATCATATGAAGTTGTCATTTTTGTAGGTAAGAAATGTTTGAATATCAGAAATTTCAAAGTGTTCAACCTCATACACAATAACATGTGACACATTAGGACAGCTACAGTTATAGAGAGGTGTGTACGTGTGTGTGTGTAAAAGATGGGAGGGAGGATATGGAAATTTGTGAGCATTTATACCCCTTGGTATACCCCGGCTAAAAACCTTTATTCTAGCCTGTAGTTTTAGACACTCAAAATCAAACACAGTTGTCCTAGTGGGCTTTCCTACTTCCGCATTAATACAGAAAATAACATTTTTTAAATTATAAAATTAATGCTTGCTTCTTATGAAAAATATAGATAATTCTCAAAAAGGAAAAGAAAACCATTTATGGTCCTATCCATCAAGATAACTGCAACTAACCTTTTGGTATATATACATCCAAACTGCATTATTATCATAGAGTTTACTTTCTTAAAATATGTGGGATCACACTATATATTTTTTTTGTATTATGTTTTTTATTCAGGTTTAAACATTTCGAAGAAAATAAATTTTGGTCTTCTGAGGTTCTCAGCTCCATAGGTTTACTAATTATATGGCCAAAGGGAAGTTTTATTGCCTTTTTATGCCTCAGTTTCCACAATCTGCAAAATAAGGTGATCATTAAAATAAATTCAGTAATATTGTGAATGTAAAGTCTTAGCATACACCTGGCATAACATACACCTGGAGTATTGCTGTTATTGTTAGATAAAAATTGGGAAGTAATGTAGAAATATAAGGTATAGTAAAGGCAGGTGGTAGATACATTTTCCATGGATAACAAACAGGACCAAGGAGTTACAAAACATACTTTTCTCTCTAAAACATGAGAGTTTTACCTTAAATGGGAAAAGAATTTGAAAAAGAATAGATACTTGCATATGTATTACCAAATCACTTTGCTGTACACCTGAAACTAACACAACATTGTTATTTAATCAACTATATTCCAATATAAAATAAAAATTTTAAATAAAAATAAATAAATTGGAAATATTAAAAAATCAGTAAAAATATTTCACCTAAAAATGAAAATATATAAAAAGGTTTTTATATAGTAATTGAACCTAACATGCATGGCAAATTATACCAATGTAAAAGCTAAATCAGTTGGTTAATCAAATAATAGGCGTTAGTTATTTCAATTTGAGCAGAGAAAGTGAGATAGATACTCCTTTAAAAATGTTTGGTGAAGGAAAAGTATAGGAGCAGAGTCTGTTGGGGCACTCTTGATAGGGAATTGAAAAGGTGATGTGAGGTCTATACCAGGCCATCACGATTGTGAGGGAGGCTAAGTGAGGAAAGAGGGGCATGGATGCTACAGATCTTGTTCAAGGTATTAATATCAAGATTCAGAGGCTTTGGTTTCTCCCAAAGGATGGAAACAAGTCTGGTTCTATGCAAGGATCTCTTCTGTATATTCCAATCCCAGGGCACATATTTGGGTAGTGGAGAGGGGTTTACGATAGAAAGGTGGAGGGTTGATAGATATCCACTCTAGAAGCCAGTTGGTCTTGAAAATATGAAGAATTTTTAAGAGAATAATAATGACTGATATTTACTGAGTGCTTTGTAAAATGCACCATTCTAACTCATTAGAATATGCTTAAGAAGTATTAATTTATTTAATTTTCATTTCAGTCCTGTAAGGTAGCTATTATTGTTGTCCTTATTTTCAGAAGAAACTAAAGTACATATAGGTTAATCCACTTGCCCAAAGTTACATGTTAAGTTTAAAAACTTCAGTAGAAACCATGTAGTTTTATTCCAGAGTCACATTCCAAACCACTGTGCACACTGCCTTTCAAGAGTTTGAGGGGTCCTCTGAAGGAGGTTATAGGGAAGGTATGTTTCAATATGGTTTCAGGATTATGAGTTTGAGGATGATGGTTATGGCAGACTCTACTAGTTGCCCAGCCTGTTATCAATTTTCTTCTCTTCTTCCTCAGTAATAGAGAGCCATTATTAACAGCATATTTCTGCCCAGATGTAGAACACAGAACAAAATAAAAAGTATTTAACTTGAAAAAAAATTGTTACCTTGAAGCTAGATGTGGCCATGTTGACCAACTTCTAAGCCAAATAAATACAAGTGGAAGTCTTGTGTGAGACTTAAAAGAGTCATTAAAAGGGAGGAGTTATGCTGTTAGTGTCTTTCTTTTCTCTTACTGATATCTTGAAATACATGTGATGACTGGAGTTCCAGCAGATATCTTGCATCATGAGGTGACCTTGAAAATCGAAGGAATGTGTTAAGGTTGGCAGAGTGACACTGTGGAACCCTAGAACAGCTACAGGACTGCTACTTCTGCACTTCATTTACAAGAGAGAGAAATACATTTTAATTTTGTTTAAGGAATGTTATCTTAGATGTAGTTGAATCTAATCTTGAAAGACATAGGAGGGAATAATATTGATAAGGCACAAATCCACTATTACAGGGTGTTCCTGAGACTGATCAAATGAATTAACCTCTACTTGGCCTTCAGTCCTCTCTACCCCCTGACAGCTTTTCTTATATTAATTGACTTCTAAGTGTTGGGGTTCCTCAGGTCTTGGCTTTAGGTCCCCTTCTCTTCTCTGGATATTTTCTTCCTAGGTCATATCTATTTACATGCCTTTATATACTCTGCTGGTGATTTTCATGTTTACGTCTTCAGTGTAGACTCTTCTCAGATACATACACACACACACACACACACACACACACACACACACACACACACACACACACACACACACACACACACACATATATATATATATATATATATATATATATATATATATGCCTATTTGGTATTTCCTCTTGGATTTTTCACAGGAATTTCAAAGTTAATATGCCTCAAATGGGTTTTTAATCCCCATCCCCACCTTGCCATTCTGGCTGATACCTGTTCTTTCTTCGTTTTCTCCTAAGTAAATAGCACCATCATTCAAGCCAGAAACCCAGGAGTCCTTGGTGATTTGTCCCTTCCCCTCAACCTCACCATCTTCCTTCAATCCATCAGTAAGACTCTCAAAGTCTTATTTCCAAAGTGTATCTTGAATGTGTTTACGTTTCTCCATCTTGGCTTCCATGATCTCAGCCCATGCACCATCATTTCTTGCATAAACTACAATAATGGCATCAGACTGGTGTTTTTCTTCTTGTTTCATCTCCTTGTAATTCATTTCCACATACAATGAGGAAGGCAAATGGCCTTTTAAAACTGTAAATAGGTTTGTGTCTGCCCCTTAAAATACTTGACTGGCTTCCCATTTTATTTAAAAATAAAATAGAAACTGTCATGGATTACGAGGCCTTACATGTTTTATGATACTTACCTTTCTAATCTCAGTATTCTTTTTGCTTATTAAATGCCATCTTCTGTGGTCCCCTCTCAGATCTTTAGATGCTGTTCTCTTTTATGCTTTAGCGCTTTTGCTTGGGGCATCTGCTTGGAATGCTTTTCAATGTAATTTTTACGTGATTATCTCTATTTCAGCTTAAATCTGCAGAAAGTCCTTCCCTGGTCAACCTAAAAATCATTCCCCATCCACCTACTGTTACTTTCTACTACAGTGCCTTATTTATTTATTTTTCTTTTGGAGTACCTTTCTTATATTATAATTACATTCTTTTAATTTAACAAATTACCTGTTTATTGACTGTCTCTTACCTAGACTATAACCTTCATGAATGAGGAGATTATGACTTATTTATTGTGATAAAGCAACATTTAAACTATGACTATTTCCCCCCATGTAACTAATATCTGGCACTGTTTATTAAATGAATGATAAAATGAATCTACCTAAAGTTTCTCAGAGATTCTGGAGAAATCTGTGAAATCTGGGGGGTAAATGGCCATATGTATTGGAGGCATTAGACAACATTTGTGCTGGGTCATACAGAATACATCTGATTGTCTGGGACTTCTGTTTGCATTAAATTGCTATAGGCAAATGTAACTGGGGGTTGAGTGGTCTTAGAGACTGTGCCATTTGACATACCTCTGCTAAGTCATTACTAGAGAACTGGGCTACACACTGGCCTATTGACTGTGTGGTTGTAGTTTGGCAAGGCCAAGGCCATGGCTGGCCATCTGTGTCTTAGGTTCTTCTTTCGGTCTGGAATGGTGAGACAAAAACACTCCTGTCTTTCTGAAGCTGATGAAGAACAGACTTCTTCCCTGGAATGAGGCCGAACGGTAATGTGCCTCTAAGGACTGCACTGAGTAAACCTTTAGAGCAAGGTACAGTCAAAACTGATTAAAATCACACTATTTCATAACACTGCTTACAGGCAAAGACATATACCAGGAAGCTGTGAAGAAAGAGAGCTGGCTGTCCAATCAACAGCAGCTTGGATCTGTTCTCTCACCCCTTGAGCTGTTTGTTCAGCACTGCATGGAAACAGATTTCCTGGTTCATTTGACTATTACACATTCAGCTTCCCCTACCCCGTGTCTAACTTATTGATAAGATTCCAGTAGACATCTAAGAGTTTCCCACAACAAGATTAAAAGTTGAGATAACACTTTTGTTTCTCTGTTGCTTCCTTGAAAGGAAATGTTTAGGGGTATCTTAGGAAAATTGAAAAAAAGAATTATACCTCTTAGAAGTCTTTAGTATGTTATTTACACATAAAGAATTGCCATTCTTTTTTTGAGAAAGTGGACAATATTTCCAAGAAGCTGTTCACTAGTGTTCTAATATTCAATCTTTTCTGAGTGGTGATGGAAAGAGTGTTGTTCCTGGAATTCAAAGAAGGGTTCAAATTATGACTCTGTCACTTAACAATTTGAGGACTTTAGGAAAGTCACTTAACATCTCTGAGCCTCAATTTCCTTAAGTAAAATAGAAATAACAGCTGCTCTACCTAACTCACAGACTTGTTTTAAGAATCAAAATAATGGATGTGAAGGTACTTTGTATCCTGTAAAGCTCTTTGCAAATGTAAAGTACCATTGTCCTTGCCAAGACTTTTTTCTCTCCTTTCCTTAAAGAAAATGTTGACTTTCTCCAACCACTAGTTAATCATTCCTCTAAGGCCATACTTTTTTTTTGTCCAGGCGGAACAGGTGTCAGGCTCTATGATGAGATTTGGAGAAGAAACCCTAGAGTCTTGCAGGTGACCTGCCAGCCTTCAAAGAAAGGAAAGTTGGTTCATATAAAAACCTTTTCCTTGTCATATCTCTTCTGCCAAGACCCCTAAGGAAATACAAATTCTGATAGAAAGCATATACTTGGGAGAATATTGTTAGTATATATTTATTGAAGGGGGATTATAAATGCACTCATTTAATAGACTTAATCCATTACTTCATTATAAAGGAAAACATATATCAACCTGATTAAAAATCAGTTTAATTTATTGTATTACATAACATTTTTACTATTTTTCCAAACAGTATTTTGATTAAAAGCAATAAATTTCATCAGGTCAGTTTTAATAATTTAATAGTTTAATGTCCTTTTATCTTAACTGTCCTAGAAGGTCTTGTCAAAATTTTTTCACATAGTTTGGGAAGAACAGGAATATTTGTGACCATGAGTAATACAAACAGAAGATGAAAGACTCTTTTCTTTATATTTGAATCTGCTAACTTCCCCCAAACTATTACACTATTTGTATTTGCCTCAAAACTTAGGAATATACTCTGGTGAGTATATTTTTTGTAACAAGTAATTTAGTATGTTAAATAATATAATAATTCATACTAAGAGGAGAAATGAGGAATAGATTAAAATGCTGGCAGCAGGAATAATCACTTTAACTTAATAACTGCCCAGGACAGTGAAATGAACACTTTCAGTACTTAGTTGTTGGTTCTGAGTAGTAAGTTTAGCTTTAGTAGCAAACATGAATTCTTTCCTTCCATCCCTACCCCCACCCCACTCAGATTTAAGGTTTTATCTATTCTTAAAATGTAAACAGAGCAGACATCTTACCCACAGCCCCCGCACACACACCCAATGAGAAGGGCAAGTTCCTAAAAAAACTCTTTGGTAGGAAAATTCACCCTTTAAAAATATAAGCTATTACCAGATAAATTAAATTAGAAAGCTTGAAGTTTTTAGTACATGAAATAAGGAGAACAGTCAGTAGTATTTCAACCCTTTGATATGAATAATAATGGATACTTTACCATTAATTTCTATTAATCATTGCTTGCTGCTAGAGCATTTTCAGGATCTCTATCTGCTAGTTTCAAGGAGAGATTAAAAAATGTCCAATTTACCTTATGGGGATAATATATATTCTAAGGGTCTATTTCTTTTGTGTCTAATGTTCTGTCTGGATCCTTTTGGACTTTATGATCCAGAGCTGTTGACTCCAGTTTCCCAGATAGTTGTCTTAGAGATGCAGCAAAATTAGGGATCTGACATTTATCAAGCTCTGGGTAGCCTTTATTTTACATATTTGGCCTAACTAAATAGATATTTCCTAAACCATGAATTAAATTGAAAATTCAGTACCTTGGTTCTAGTCACTGCAGTGTGCATGAAAACACAGCACCAGCTCTTATGCGTATTTCCCTCCTTCCTTACCAAGTGAAGTCGCTCAGTCATGTCCGACTCTTTGCCACCCCATGGACTGCCTGCCAGGATCCTCCATCCATGGGATTTTCCAGGCCAGAATACTGGAGTGGATTGCCATTTCCTTCTCCAGGACATCTTCCCAACCCAGGGATTGAACCCAGGTCTCCCACATTACAGGCAGACTCTTTATCATCTGAGCCACCAGGGAAGCCCTCCTTACCAAAGGAGAGTGCAATTCCAAAGCTGAAGGGTACTTTTCCTTAGCTTCCTTTATCCCTGAAGAAGGGCCCAATGCAAAAAGTTCTACAGTTTCTCTGCCAACCAGTCTATTTTTCTATTCCCAATCACTAGTTCCTTCTTTTTCTACTTATCACTAATAGAAATGACTTACAATTTAAATACTCAGAAACTCAAATTGGTTGCTAAAAGTATATGTATACAGGAGACTAGAATTTCTTTTAAGAAAAGATTGTTGCTGGGAAAAGATTCTTGTGCATGGGTGAAGATGTTTTTATTTAGTATTTAACGATGTTTGCCTATCTCAGTGAGGTAGGTTTATGAGTCTGTCCCATGAGAGAAGTTTCGGATGAGGATGGGGTGGTGGTAGGGGATGGAGAAGAAAGGTTGAGTCCTTGACCAAGTACATGGGGGTTTATATAAAGGAGTTGGGGTGATGCTGAAGGAAGAGCACTAGAGATGCTGAAGATAAACTTTGCTCATCTCACTGTTAGGGGAAACACACTGACTGAAACCACCCACCCTGGCCAGGCACCATAGTAACCATTTGCATGAGTTATTGTACCACACAGGGTCCTGGTAAGGAACACGGAACTAACAAGCCACCACCAACCAGAAGATTTCACAAAAGGTCAAAAGAAGATGCCACTGTCCTAGAACCTCCCAGAATCCTTCTCACTGGCATCCATGTTGGCTGAGTAATGTGTATGCCACCTGGAAGGACCCTGAGTCAGACTGAGTGGCCAAAGACAATCCAGAAACTAATCCCATCACCATAGAACCAGAGACTGCGAGCCACTTGGCAGAGCAGTGCTTCTTGGTTCCCTTGCCTTCCTGCTCTCTGTTTGGGCCCTCCTTCCCAGTAAAGTCTCTTGCTTTGTCAGCACGTGTGTCTCTTCACACAAGTCATTACTGAGTGTTAGACAAGAGCCCCCTTTTGGGCCCTGGAAGGGGGCCCCTTCCTGCAACATTACTACTTTCCCTAAAGTAGAAATAAGGTCTCCATTCTCTAAGAACTTGAATTTCAGTTTCTGTAGCAAGAATTTATTGCAGTGGAATGGTGAATTACTAAGACATATTATCAAAATAATTTGTAGCCTTTTGAGAATTTTTCTAGTGAAAAAAGTTAGAGCACAGTATTTTTTAGAGGTAGATTGGATTAACTATAATACCACAGAGAACACTGGGAAAGGTGAGCTATATGACTGTGACTCTGAGATAGTGACGAAGGAAATACAAAAGATCATTTTCATTTAGGAAAAAATAGACCATTTTCATCCATGATATCTTTTAGAGAAGGAATATCTGAATACCTGGTTAACTTCATCCTGTATTATTGCCTCTTTTAATAGCATGGTATCTGGCAGACAGCAAATAGACAAGACTTATATGTTATCTTTAGCACAACTATAAGCACAAGATTATTATTTTCAGTCTAGAATCTAGAGAAGTTAAGGCCTTTGTCTGCTCATCTCTTTCTCTCTCTCTCTCTTTTTTTTTTTTTTTTGCTTAGGTTCTAAAACTCTGTTCTTAGCTCTCTATTTCTTAGCTTAATAATCTTATTTTCAAGTTTTTTGATAGCATTGTGTTCTTTTGTTAGGGCTGCCATAACAAAATACCACAAACTGAGTGGTTTAAACAACAGAAATTTATTTTCTTACAACTCTAGAGGCTAGAAATCCATGATTCAAGTGTTAGCATATTTGGTTTCTTCTGAAGCTTGTCTCCTTGACTTGCGGATGGCTGCCTTCTGGGTGTGTCCTCATATGATCCTCTCCTGGTGTGTATGGGTATTTTCTGTGTCCTAATCTTCCTTCTTATAGGACACCAGTCATATTGGAATTAGAATCCACTGCTATGATCTCATTTTACCTTAACTACCTCTATAAAGAATCTATCTTCAAATACAGGTTTGAGGTATTGGGGATGAATACTTTAATACATGAATTTGGGGAGGAATTAATTCAGTCCATAACAACCACCTTGAGCAATGCCTTTTACTGCTTCAGGAGTTCAGATAGAACTCCTCAAAATAGGCCTATGTAAAAGACCAAGATAAGGACTATGAAGATTTGTTAAGATGATCATATCCTCTTGCCAACTACATACCAAGGACCAAAAGAAATTGAGCACCAAGTCTAAATAAAGTTATATATTTTCATTCTCTCACTCTTTCTCATTCTATATAGGAGCCATGGGCAAGCATTTACACCTTAGAATACTAGGAAGAGCAAAAAAATATGTTTGGTGAATATCTATGATTACATGAAGAGAGCTATTTTGTAGTCTTCTTGAGTTGTGGTGTGTGGTTTTAGATTTTGGTGGGCTTGATTTAAATGAAAGAAGCACTTCTTGAGAGATGTAATTCTCAGGTACAAGGACTCATTAGAGCAACAAGTACTAACTAGTATTAATAGAGATGTTAATCATAGTCACTGAGGTCCTGCAAGATTTCAGTCCGTTCTCAACCCTCATAAGAAGGTTAAAATATTCAGTATACATGGCTTCAGTGGCAAGAGGATTTAATTTTGAGTTGAATCAAGTTCCACATTCATCATTGTTCTCTGAATTCTTTGTGGGGCTCTCTGAAACATGGAGATCTGATCTTTGAAGTTTTTCTAGAAGTTCTCTTTCTTTTGTTTGAGTTATTTGGTGAATGATAAATTGTTAATCTATAGCTCTTCCCCTGTTCCCCTCCCACCTTGCCCTTATCCATTACTGATCATATCCTCAGGCATTTCCCCTGCTGGAGTTCTCAGCTGGACTTGGTCCATTTTCTTATCCTTACCTCATTGAGTAGCCCGCTCAGATATCTTGAAAATTTGTTAGCTTGCATTCTTCTCTGAATGCAGGGAGATTTATTTCCTCCTTTTATGTCTTCCCTCAAAGTTTTCCTGAAATAGAATGTTTTAAGCTCATATAATTCTGTCACAGAATCCTGAAAAGTTAGATAACTTTGGGAAAATTATCTTAAGGTTCTAGTAAAAAGGAGCTTCTCTTGAATATTGACTCACTGGTTCTGTCTTCAGCTCCTGAAAATACCAAATTTCTATAGTTCTTTCATGGGACCACCCCAAAGAACTTCTTTTGTACAAGATTCAGTCACTTTTGTATCTTCTAAACAAATTGCACAGCCATGTCTGTGAATGTCATTGCTGTCCGCTAGAATTTTAATAGATAAGCCATGGGGAAAATCTACTAGACCTCTGGAAACTTAAGGATCCTTTGAAAATTGATTATTCATTTGTGGGATCTATGGACATGCTCTGTTAACTATCCACATCTTTCCTCTTTCCTCCTCCCCTGCAATGACCATGCTGGAAAATGGAATTCCATTTTTAAAAGGGAATTTTAAAAGAGATTTAAGAATGAATTATACTTCCTTCAGAAAGGTCCAGTTTGTTCTATTGCATATGTGTGTGTGTGTGTGTATATATATATATATATATATATATATGATTTATTTTGTAACTGATTTTTAAGTTATGGCATATAGTAGAATAAATAATTTAGGAAAAATTAGACCTGAAAATAGCTAAATATATGTTGATAAAAGTACATTTCTATCATACTTATTTTGGGTCTTTGTTTTCTAAGGGAAGACTATATTTGTATAGTAAATTCTCAGTTATTAAATTTTACTCCCATTTCCCAAGTTTTGACTGGGTCTTGAGTCAAAACTGAGTCTGGACTATAGGAATCATGAGATAAAATTTGAACTAACTAGTTTTGTGTAGTATCAGAAGCTTTATAAAAGGTTTTTAGTCTGTCATCTATCATCAGCAAAATTAAACATTGACTTCTTTTGATTTTTCTACTATTTTTTTCATTGTTGAGCATTCTTCATCCAATGACATATTAGATAACATAAATTTTGCCTTATTTTGGATAGAAGACAGCAGTAGAGCTTAATTTAAGTCAGACAAACTGGCTTAAATGGTTCTTATATTTAAATTATGAGAAATTTAGAGGCATGGAAACTTTCTTTCTTCTACCAGTATTAAGTCTTTTATATTGATTTATGTTATTTATTTTAAGAATTATAATAGTTCAGGCTGGTTGATTTTGTAGGTTTTCCATTGCTCATATGTAGATCTTTTTCTGCTACAGCTAATTTGATAAACTCTTCAGGTAACATTGCTGTTCTAGTCTCAAATGATGTGTCAGTAGAAATGGAACTTAGCCATTTGATATGTTGCCATAAGTAAAGGATTAGCTTCTTTTAAAATAAAAATGTTCATGTTATAACATTAAAAATGAATAAATTTGTAGTGATATAGACATATACTAAGTGTAGTTTAAGAAGAAAAATAATTCCTTGAAGCTATTTTTTCAGACCATTTTAAAAAAGGTGAACAAATAAAACACAATGTGGGCCACAGACTCATAATATGTAGCTTCTCTAATAGTGCCTCAACTCTTAAAATTTGTTGGACATAAAAGCGGTGCTAATTTAATTAGTAACTGTGATTGAGTAAATCTACTGTAAAAATGGACTGTGTTCTGGTTTTTAACATGATACCATAAAAGTCATTTGAGATCTGCCTCTGTGGAACATTAAAGTCTCTTTGATGGAATATTTATTCCATGATTAAAAACTATATTTATACATACATATATGCCATATATGTATATGTGCATATATGTATGACATGTTTTTTGCATATGTATGACTTGTGTTTTATTTGCATGATTAGTTGTGAAATTTACTTCTTAGAAACTGATAAGCAGAAAAGAAATGTAGTATGACACAAACAAACCTCAGTCAAATCTGTATGCGACTGTGGTTACCCAAAGTTAAGATCTGAGATTACCCAATGCTCTTTTTAACTTCTACCCTGACTTTTTCCAGACATATGTAGAGAGAAGAGAATTAATATCTAAGAGACTACTGAGTGTAAGCATTTTACATATGGTACCTCATTTAATTAGAAAAGTTAATTTGTTAGCTGAATTGTGAGATCTTGAAAATATTCCTCAGGCCTTCTATTAAGCTGTAGTGTATTTTCATATGTCACTTTAGCAATCAAAGATACTTCTTTTAAAGCCAAGAAGTTCATTCCTTGGCCTCCACATACACTGTAATTAGACCTTTTGCAAAATGCCAAAAATCTATGACAGTTTAAGCAAAGTCCAGAGAAATGTCAGCACTCCTTATTAATGTATTAGTTGAAAAAAAGGAGTTCATTTTCAAATTGTTAATACGTATGAAAATATGCCAAGAGAGGCAAGGTTTTAAGCAGGTAAAATAAAAATTTACTTAATTCTAACTCTGAATTGCTTAATTCAGAGTTAATCTAGAATTTAAACTGAACCTTTCATTTTTATCACAGTACATACTTATTAAAATGTCAAATTCTGGATCCCATTTTAATATTTTTTATAATCCAGTGAACACCTTATTTATAAATGAAAATCACTTTATACTTTATAAGGCTTTTTGCACAAGAATTTTGTTATTATTCATAACAATGTCATAAAATACAAGTGTGGGTATCATATAAGAGAGTTTATAATATGTAAGGTGGGAGCAATTGACTAAACAAGTTAGGATTTGTTTCAACTTGGCCATTTGGCAAAGTTTTTTTTTTTAAGTTGCGTTGCAAGTTTTGAAAGAATTGACTAAGTTTGCTATGATTTTTAAGGATTTCACACAGCACATGTTTTGTTTTGTGGTGAAGTCTTCCATCTTCAAAGAAGATGGAGATTAATGGAAAGTTTTTTATGAATAAAAAAGTAAATTCCAAGTAGACTTGGATTTTAGATGCATGATTTAACTGTAAAACCAGCAATTGATATATCCCTTAGTTCACAGTTATGCAAACGTGTGATTGGTCTCCCTTCTGTAGCTTTAGTATATGTGAGAAAGAGGACAGCACTGGGGATACCATATGGAGATTGGAACAAGAGCTTTCAAGGTTTAGATAGGGGCTTTGAGTTGACCAGCTAATCATTTGATTTAATGCATAGGAAGGACTTGTGGAGAATGGGAATAGTGGTTAGAAGAATAGAGTCTATAACAACCATCATGGTTACATTATCCCTAATGATGTTATCCATTGGGTGACAAAAGAGTCCTGAGAATAAAGACCAAGTTCCCATTCTAAGATCTTTACATACATAAATTTTTCCATCTCTACTTGTTGCTTCTCCACAATTTTTAGTTGTCTCCTTTTAGAAGAATTAAACTGTTTTCATTGCCAACAAAGTTCAATCTGTTTCTATACGAGAAGGATAAATTCTGCTATCGAAGACCACCATAGCTTTTACCAATATATGGTATAAATGACATTTCTTTGGGACTTACTATCACAAATTCTGGTGTAGTGGTTTATCTTTGAAATAAAAAGAGTGGAATTTATTTTCCATGCATGAACTAAATCCTAGCTCTTCTACTTACCAGATGTGTGACCTTTTGTAAATTACCTAATCTTTCTTTGCCTCCATGTCTTTATTTGGGATAAAGAAAATAATAGGACTTCTGTACAGATTAAACAGGAAAACACAAGTAAGGCACTTTAGACAATGAGCACTAATTAAATGCTGGCTACAGCTATTGTTGTTGTTGATCTTGCATACTTTATTGGATACTTTAATTTCCATGCGTCTCTGTGGGGTCCTTTTTTGGACCAAGGAGTTGAGTATATTTTTTAAACTTTTTGATATGTATTATTAAACTGTTTTTTCAAAAGATTCTACTAGTTTATGTTCCCAAAGGACTTAAGAAAGTTTCTATTTCACCTGTACCAAGATACCATTACTACAATTTTGAATTTTTGCTGAGTAATACTCAAACATGATTACCACATTATGCTTTTAATTTTAATTTTCTTGATGATTAAATAGATCAATCTTAAAATGTGTTTATTTGTAAAAGGTCCTTGTCCTGTTTTTCTTTGTAATCTTATTGTTTTGCTCATCTAGTTTTATGAGGCCTTTATTTAAGGATATTAGGTTTTGTCACATTTGTTGTAAAGATTCCTTCCTTTTAGTTTTATATTTCATATGTATGGAAATTTTGTTTATATAGTGAAATCTGTTGATATTTTCCCTTGTAATTTCTTCCACTGAAAAACTCCCATTCTTAAGATTCATGAAACCTGCTGGTTCAGGCTAAGTCCTGATTAGAGTAGTACAGAGCATTATTTGCTCATCAGTTTCAAGAACTTGGAGTTATTTATCTGTGTGAGCTTGAGAAGTCACTTACTTTTACTGTAATTAAAACATCACCAATTATCATAGCAAAAGTTTCCCACTAAATATAAATTTATATTTATATAAACCAACTAGATACCCATTGTCTGCTGATATTGCACATTATAGTTTACAGAACACTTCTAACATGCATTCTATAATTTTATTTCACTCCTCAAAACATCTTTACAGAAGAAGATGGATATTATTATATTTCCAAATCTCAGAAAGGCTTGGATTTTCTAACGTTATGCACCTAATAAACAGCAGAATTTGGACTTGAGTAATATACCAAGTAACTTTTTAAGGACCTAACTTTTTTGGATTTTGAAATTCAAATTCTTGCTGTTTCAGATACCCACTAAAAAAGCGGAAAGGAAACATTTGTTGAGCTAATATTTATATGTGAGCCTCTACATTAAAGTATTCTTTAATTTCTTTTAAATTTCCCTTTAGCAGAAACTATATCATTTCCTATTAGTAAATACTTCTTTTCATTAATCTCATCTCCATGTTATAAACCCCCCCTTTTTTTTTTCTTAAATCATCTTTCGGTAAGGTTGCATTTTTACTCCTTAGCAATCAGTGCTGATTTTTTTTTTTTTTTTTTGCCAAATTAGACTTCTTTCCTTTTCCTTCCAAAGGAAAAAACCTATGTTTGGCTCTCATAAACTTTCAGATTCAGGATGGTTTACATAATCATTATCTCCTTTAATTTTCAAAATACAATATAAGGTTAGTATTATTAGGCTTTCCATTTTACTGGTAGCAAAGAGACTTAAACAGATTACCTGACTTGCTTGAGGCCTCACACCTAGTAAATATCCATACTTTAAACCCAGGTATTTCCCTGCTGCATCCTGCCACCTCCCTGGCAGGAATGACTGAAATTCTTTTCACCTGTTATGATCCCAGAAGCGCTTTTCCTTATGTGTCTGAGCAGCTGTAAATGCACTTCTTGGTTCCCATCCCATAAACCTAATTCCATCTCAGGGTCATTCTGCACAGCTTGACTTACACATAAAAATTAACTTTTAAGAGGTTTACTTTAGCTTGATAGCCATCTATTCACTGATCTAGAAAGCAGGTATCCTGAGTGCAATTTCCTTTCTATAAATGAATGCATTGCTCCACTCTTCTGTGAGCTCATTCTTATAGAGTATCACATTTGCATTATTGTTCCAGACTAGATGAGGGCATACTGACCTATAGTTCTCAAACCCTCTTGGTCTTCAAATTTCCACAAACAACTGAGCCTGGGCATTCAGAGAACCCAGACATTGATTTTTTTTTTTTTTTCCACTTTTGGAGGAAAAGTAAAAGAAAAGAGAAATAGAAAGTACTTGGCAAAAATAGCCACAAATTGATCTTGGAGTGGAAAAAAAGATTTGCAGAAAAAGATGAAAAGGGCTGAATTCCCACAACACAGATGAAAGATGATTGAAGGGAAAAGTATTTACTTAAAGAGATGATATTAAAAAGGAATTCTGCTGAGAAAGTTTAGTCGTAGCAGAATGTTTAATACAAAGTGTGTGTATATATATGTGTGTGTATATTTGAACTTGGAATGCTGTGTAATCACTGAATTATTCTTATTAATAGTACTAGCTAACTCTTAGTTTTCCTGTGTGCTCGACAGTTACCTCATTTAGTTCTCAAAACAACTTGTGAGTAAGGTACACTTTTATCTGTGCTTTGTAAAGATTTAGAGAGGTTAATAACTTGCTCAAGTTCACAGGACTGGTAAGTTGTAGAAATACTGAACAAATGCTTAATAGCACTTATCATGCTCTGTAATTATTTATATGCTTACTACCTGTCTCCTCCACTAGAATATAAGTCCCATGAAAGTGAAAGTAAAAGTGTTAGTTGCTCAGCCCACCAGGTTCCTCTGTCCATGGAATTCTCCAGGCAAGAATACTGGAGTGGGTAGCCGTTCCTTCTCTATGGGATCATCTTGACCCAGGAATTGAACCCAGGTCTCCTGCATTGCAGGCAGATTCTTTACCATCTGAGCCACCAGGGAAACCTATGTCCTATGAGGGGAAGCCAATCTTCCCCTCTTCCCCTTATCTTTTCACTGCTTCTCAAAGCAATTTAAACAAAAGAGAAAAATCACATAATACTTCAGACATGCAAAAAATTGAAAAAATAATTCAATGGCTATTCATAGACGTGCCACTAGATTAAAGGTAAGACATATCACCAAATGACAGTTGAAACACTCTGCATAGCTCCCCCAAATGCACTTACTTCCCCAAAGTAACTGCATATTTCTCTTTTAAAAAATAACACATATTTCTAAGCAATATAGAGTATCATTTTCCATTTAAAAATTTTGAACTTTATTAAAATGTTCATATACATATATATGTTTTTTAATTTTCTTAATTTATTCATTTTTGGCTGTGCTGGGTCTTCATTACTGGGTGGGGTTTTTCTCTAATTGCGGTGAGCAGGGGCTGCTCTCTAGGTGCAGTGCACAGGCTTCACATTGCCATAGCTTCTCTTGTTGCAGAGCAGGAACTCCAGGTGCGTGGGCTTCAGTAAGCTGCCACACATGGGCTCAGTACTGGCGGCTCCCCGACTCTAGAGCATAGGCTCAGTAATTCTGGCACAGATCATGATGTGGGATCTTCCTAGATCAGGGATCCAACCCGTGTCTCCTGCATTGGCAGGTGGATTCTTTACCACTGAGCCACCAAGGAAGCCCCATATGTATATATTGTTTTGTAACTTACTGTTATGTTTGTGAGATTCAACTAGGTTGATATATGACACTTTGGTTCATTCATCTTCACTGCTACACGTTATTCTATTGACATAACTATACCAGTATTTATCCTTTCTCTGCTGGTGGACATTTAAGTTGGTTCCATTTATTTTAATGTAGTTCAAAGTCATCTTAGCTTTTCAATAACCAACTCACACTGTTAATTTTCACATGTACTATCACTAATTTATGATTTTCCTGTCTGGTTTCAGTTCATTTTCTGAAAAATTTTAATGTAAGGCCTTGTATTTTGCCCCAATTCATTTCACATTTAGGTTTTTGAGGTGGATTTTTCACTTAAAAATTGATCTTGTTAAATCTAGCTTCATATAATTATTCAGCTTCTTAATTTTTTTTTGGATTGTAGTTGGATCACCTCGTATTTTAACTTGTTTTCCATCTTCATGCTATTCACACATTTGATAAGCAATCCTTCTATATATTCATTTAAGCTATTGATAAGAATTATGTTGGGTAGAAAAGGAACTGTTACACAATGAAGCAGAATCTACAATTAACCATGCAGTTGTTTTCACTTGCCACAGATCAAAGCAAGACTGGTGAGTTTATTGTTTAGATCTTGATTGGAGAAGGTAAAACATGCTACTTTAAACGACCACTGAAACTGAAGTCGCTCAGTCGTGTCCGACTCTTTGTGATCCCATGGACTGTAGCCTACCAGGCTCCTCAGACCATGGAATTTTCCAGGCAAGAGTACTGGAGTGGGTTGCCGTTTCCTTCTCCAGTGGATCTTCCTGACCCAGGGATTGAACCCGGGTCTCCTGCACTGCAGGCAGACGCTTTACCGTCTGAGCCACCAGGGAAGCAAACAAAATGATGTGATCATATTAGGATTAGCTCTAAAATGAAAAACACCAGCATGACTTTCCTTGACTCTGTCTCCCTGGATTCTCATGGGATTGAATTCCTGATCTGGATTCTTCCCCAGGTAGGATCCTTGACTTGGATTAGTTGATCAGATGCTTGAGTGAGAATCCAGGGAGACAGAGTCAAGGAAAGTCATGCTGGTGTTTTTCATTTTAGAGCTAATTCTAATATGATCACATCATTTTGTTTTTTTCTTTTTTACCTGTTTCTGTGGTTTGAATTTAAGGTTCTTACATCTATCGACCACAAGGAGGAGCTATGGTCTAATAAGGGAGAGGCTTGCTTCATGCTGGGAGGGGCAACTCAGAAGATGCTTTCTCAGTAAAGGGGATATAGCTTTGAAAATTATAAAAAATGATATTCATATAAGAACATTTAAATGCATAATCTAATCTTTATTTTCAAAAGTAAAAGAAATGATGCAATTACTTGTGATTAAGATAAAACTACTTCCATTAAGAAAAAAGTGTTTTCTTTTTTGGGCTTCTTTGGTGGCTCAGCTGGTAAAGAATTCACCTGCAATGTGGGAGATCTGGGTTTGATCCCTGGGTTGAGAAGAGCCCCTGGAGAAAGGAATGGCTACCCACTCCAGTGTTCTGACCTGGAGAATTACATGGACTGTTTTCTTTTTCAACTAGTTAGATATGTGGGAAAGACCAGTTGGCTTATTCATCAATTCTTCACCCAGAACCATAAGCCTTAGAGTGAACAGGAATCTCAGATCACCTGGTTCACTCCTTTGCCTTTAGGTATTTGGGTATTAGGGTATTAAGAAATATAATATGGGCTCAATAATCATTCCCTGGTGGCTCAGACAGTAAAGAATTTTCCTGGAAGGCAGGAGACCTGGTTGATCCCTGGTTTGGGAAGATCCCCTGGAGAAGGGAATGGCTACCCACTCCAGTATTCTTGCCTGGAGAATTCCATGGACAGAGGAGCCTGGCAGGCTACAGTTCATGGGGTCGCAAAAAGTCAGACACGACTGACTGACTGTCACTTTCACTTTCAAAAATCTTGTGTTGATGAATGAATGAATAAACGACCATTCATTAATGTAGGCCAGGTAGGTTAATTAAGTTGACCAAACAAGTAGTCAGCCAATGGGATAAGGGTTTGGGAAAAGGAGTGATATCACACCAAACCCCAGGTTTCTAATTCCTTGGATTATACTTCATATACAAAATCATGCTGTCCCTTCTGCATTTACTGCTTAAGTATAGTTTAAATGTAAGCTAACAAACTACTTTCAGCCATATTCAAAGATGCAGTAGGCTGCTTTGGGGATAGTGATTTTTTAGCCATTATCCATATATAAATGGAGGCTGACACAATCCACATGTTTTGGGAAGTCACTGAGATTCCTGCATTAGATGTCACTTTAAAATGGCTGCCCTCAAAGATTCTTTTCACTTCTAATATTTTGGTTTATGTAATTCTACTTATTAATTTAAAGAAAACATTTTATTACAGATAATTTTAAATACAGAGAAAAGTAGAAAGAATTTTACAGTGAATACCTGTATTATCTACCGGACAGATTTTATCATTAACATTTTGCTACCATTGTCATATAACATATCTATCCATTTCTCTTATTTTCTAGTGCATTTCAAAGTAAATTGTTGACATCAGTTTGCTCAGCATGTATAATTTATAAGTAGAGTTCAACATTTGTTTCATTCTTTTAGGTGAAATTTTCACCAAAAAATGCAGAAATCTTTTAAAAAAACTTTCTATTTTGTATTAGGTTAGAGCCAATTAACAAACAATGTTGTGATAGCTTCAGGTGAACAGGGAAGGGACTCAGCCATGCGTATACATGTATCCATTCTCCCCCAAACCCCACGCTCATTCAGGCTGCCACATAGCATTGAGCAAAATTCCATGTGCTATACAGTAAATCCTTGGTGGCTATCCCTTTTAAATATGGCAATGTGTTGATGTTCATCCCAGACTCCCTAGATATCCCATCTCCCCAACCTTCCCATGGGAACCATAAATTCGTTCTCTAAGTCTGTGAGTCTGTTTCTGTTTTGTAAGTTCATTTGCAGAATTTCTTTTTAGATTCCACACTTAAGGGATGTCATAATATTTCTCCTTCTCTGTCTGACTTACTTGACGCAGTATGACACTCTCTAGGTCCATCCATGTTGCTGCAAATGGCATTATTTCATTCTTTTTAGTGGCTGAGTAATATTCCATCATATATATGCACCACATCTTCCTTATCTTCTTCTGTCGATGAACACTTGGGTTTCTTCCATGTCTTGTCTATTGTAAAAAGTGCTGCAATGAACACTGGGGTGAGTGTATCCTTTTGGATCATGTTATTCTCCAGATATATGCCTAGGAGTGAAAATACTGGATCATATGGTAGCTCTATTTTTAGTTTTTTAAGGAACCTCCATACTGTTCTCCATAGTGGCTGTCCCAATTTACATTCCCACCCACAGTGTGGGATGGTTCCCTTCTCTGCATACCCTTTCCAGCATTTATTGTTTATAGATTTTTTGATGATAGCCATTCTGGCTGATGTGAAGTGATATCTCATTGCAGTTTTGATCTGCAAAAAATGCAGAAATCTTAAGAGAATATTTGCTGAATTTTGACAAATGAGTACACCTGTGTAACATAAACTCCTTTCAGACACAGAGCATTATCATCACTCTAGATGGCAGAGTGACCCTCATGTCACATCCCAGAAAATCCTTGTCTCCCACCCGGAGGTAACCAAGGTAATCACTGTTTCTTTTTTAAAGATTAGTTTTCCGTCATAAACTTCATATAAACAAAATTACACTATGCACTTTTTGTGACTGGCTTCTTTGGCTTAACATACTATTTTTGAGATTCATCAGTCTTGTTGCCTGTATCAATAGTTTGTTCCTTTTATTTCTGACTGGTATTTCATTGTATAACTACACCACCAGTTTTTTTTAATCCATTCTCCTATTGATGGATACTTTATTTTTTTCCCAGCTTTTAGTCATTACAAATAAAGTTACTATAAACTTTTTTTTTGTACCAATAGTTTTACTCAGGGAACAAACACTTACTGAATACTTGGTATCAGTCATTCTGCTGAATGCATTCCCATCATTGTTGGATTTCACAGTCTCCTGACAACCTGCCAAACAGTTACAATTATCCCTACATTAGAAATGAGAACACAGGTTCAGGGACATTAAGTAATTGGCTCAAATTCATACATTCAGTGAACAAAACCAAAACAAAACTGGGAGTCAAAAGCAGTCCCATCTTTCCTTGAAGCCCATGTGACCTCAAAGATAGAGTGTTCTCTCTCTGATACTTGATTTGTCCTGGTCACAAAGTTTGGAGTAGAGTGAAGTTTATAACTCTAGGTTGGGCCTTTCTTTCTGCTGCGTCCTGCTGCTGCTGCTGTGTGGTTTCAGTTTGTCTCTTCCTTTATGCCCTCTCCAAAGGTAGAGAAAGCAGGTCAAGGGTTTGCTCTTAATGAGACATTTTCAGATCCATGTGACTGTGACCTTGTGTCACTAGACTAAATACTGGGATAGCAATTCCTTTCACCTTTGCTTGCAGATCATGTTTTTAGCCTCTAATATTTTTGTTTATCCTATTTAATCGTGATAAAATAAAACATATAAAATTGACCAGATAAACTATTTTTAGTGTACAGTTCAGTAGTGTTAAGCATAGTCACATTGTTGTGAAACAGATCTTCAGAACTTATTCATCCTACAAAACTGAAGCTCTACTACTCATTAAATTCTAATTTCCCCTGCCCCCAAGCTCCTGGCCACCACCTTTCTATGAATTTGACTATACTTCAGAAACCTCATGTAAGTGGAATCATAGTATTTGTTGTAATCGTACAGTATTTGTGTTGTATAACGTTCTCAAGGTTTATCCATGTTGTAGCATGTAACAGGAGTTTCTCACTTTTAAAGGCCACTTACTGTTTAATTTTTTTCACCTCCTGTTACTTTACATTAAAGAAAAGAGCACAAACTTGTCTATCCTGAGATGCTATTTCCTGATATAGAGATCCTGAGATATTCTCAAAGAGAAGTGTTGCTCTGAAGAATGAAATGTGGGTGAAATAATATTACCTGATTTCATATTTCTTAAATTCAATGACTTGAAGATATACTGGGCAAATAGAGAAATTTTGTGGTCTAAAATCCATATTCTGTGTCCCAAAGGACTGAATTTTGCTTGCATAAATGTACCTAGGATATAAAGAAGTGTGCTTCCAAAGAATTTCACAAAAAAAGGGAATTTTAATCTTGGTTTTGAAGGCTAAATTTACAGCTTTGTGCTTGAAAGCTAGAGTTTCTTTTTCATTTCTTTTTATATACTACTTAGAAATATGTTCCCTAAGAGACTAGGACTCTCAGGAGATTTTAAGACTTGGTCTTTAAATATGTGCTCAGATAAACCAACGTAGTACATTTATGTCTATTTTTCCCAAGCATGGGAGTTACAATCCCTTTAATGAAATTTTGTTAGTACTTGCTTTATCACGAAGACTATTTTATCTGCAGGATTTTAGTGTACCATTGGACAAAAACTGATATTCCAGTGAAATGTGTTTGCCATCTATTTTGTTTCTCTTCTATTTGTTTTCAGAGATAACTTGCTCACCTTCCTCAGGAAAATTTTATATCCATCTAATCAACAGAGAAGACAGTATTTTTCCATGGAAAGGAAACTACCACTTGCTGAATAATTGTGTGTGGTTTGCGGTAAGGCACAGTCCCTAAATTTCAAGGGTCTCAGTCCTTAAAAAGAGAGCCACCAGCAGATGGCAATCCCCCTACATGGAATCTCTTTCCAGACAAATGGCAAGTACCTAAGTCATTGGATACCCCCAGTGAAGTCACATGCCATTTCAGAGAAACCTGATAACTTTAACTGGGTAGGAACCCATTTAAAATTATCTCTCAGCTATTATCTCATCTCTTCGTTCTTCCTGACAGTTCTCCCACTCAGAGTTTTGTGTATACCATCCTAAAGGTCAAGAGTGGCTACTATAGTGAGTGCTTTGAATATGGTCCCTAGTTTTGGTATTAGGAGCAGATGTTTTTAACAAGCAACTTATGTTGATAGCTCTCCACAGTCACCTTGATGGGGCTATTTGCTGTACTTAAGTCTATGACCTCCTGCGCTTGGCCAATCCGATGTCTTGAGATGCTAAGTCTTGAATTAACAACTGAACTTGTTAATTCAGTTCACTGGAAAAGATTCTGATGCTGGGAAAGATTGAGGGTGAGAGGAGAAGGGGGCAACAGAGGATGAGATAGTTGGATGGCATCATTGATTCAATGGATGTGAGTTTGAGCAAACTCTGGGAGATAGTGAAGGACAAGGAAGCCTGGCATGCTGCAGTCTGTGGGATCACAAAGAGTCAGACATGACTGAACAACAACAACATGAGCAAAAGTTGAGGCAGAGAATGTTGTTGGTTGTTTTATTTAAATAAGAAACGTGGAGCTTTCTCCTCAAGAAAAGGCTGTGATTTTGAATTTGATTGTTTTACTCTCTCTGTGCCCCTCCTTTCATCTGTGGATTAGTGGTTGACTCTACAGTAACTCTACAGTCTATTGCTTACAAAAGTCCCCCTGTACTGTAGGTACTATAATCTTCCAGAAACTGGCTGAACTCTGGAAACTCTGTAAGATATTTGAGGCCTGTGGCTGATGCTTCATCTTTATACGTATCTTAAGATTTATTCTCTTTGTAGGAAATTTTCTATGATCTTGAGCCTTTTCCTTGATATATATGTATGAAGATGTTTTTGGCTGCAACAGAAAACCCATCTCAAATTAATTTAAATAATAAGGATCATTGTTATTTTCTATAGTAGAAAATGGGGCTTTCCTGGTGGCCCAGTGGTAAAAAATCTGCTTGCCAATGCAGAAGACATAAATTTGATCCCTGATCTAGGAAGATTTCCTAGGGAAGGAAATGGCAACCCACTCCAGTATTCTTGTCTAGAGAACCCCATGGACAGAGGAGCCTGGCAGGCTACAGTCCATGAGGCTGCAGAGATGGACATGACTTAGTGACTGAACAACAATAACAACAGCATAATAGAAAATCCTGAGATCAAGCAATCTACTGCTGCTGCTGCTACTAAGTCGCTTCAGTCGTGTCTGACTCTGTGCAACCCCATAGATGGCAGCCCACCAGGCTCCCCCGTCCCTGGGATTCTCCAGGCAAGAACACTGGAGTGGGTTGCCCTTTCTTTCTCCAATGCATGAAAGTGAAAGTGAAGTCACTCAGTCATGTCCGACTCTCAGCAACCCCATAGACAGCAGCCCACCAGGCTCCTCCATCCATGGGATTTTCCAGGCAAGAGTACTGGAGTGGGGTGCCACTGAGATTCTTCTATATCTCCACTTTGTTGTTCTTGACTCCACCCTTAGACTTCTTCTTGTGATCATAATATGGTTTCTAGCAATTCAGCCTCATCTAGCATCCCCAATACTAAGTTGTACACATGTATATATATATATATATATATATATATACACACACACACATATATTCAGATTCTTTTCCATTATAGGTTATTAACCATTTCTTAATAAAGAAGTACTTCATCAGATTTCCATGAACTTCTTGGTTAATATAAAAATCACAATATGGTTTTACTCTATAACATATTCAACATTATTTCACTATCTAGTTGAGATTTTTAAGGGGGCTTCCCAGGTTGTGCAGTGGTAAAAAATCTACCTGCCAATGCAGGAGACACAGGAGACCCAGGTTTTATCCCTGGGTCAGGAAGATTCCCTGGAGAAAGAGATGGCAACCCACACCAGTATTCTTGACTGGAAAATTTCACGGACAGAGGAGCATGGGTGGCTACAGTCCATAGGGTCACAAAGAGTCAGACAGGACTGAGTGACTGAGCACACACAAGAAGCAATTTAGTTGGTAATAATTTCAAAGTTAAATAAAACTTGCAAGAATAGCACAAAAATCTCCTATATACTCCTCACCTAGAGATCCCATTCAAGTTTCAGCAATTACCCTTTTGATATCTTTTATAGCATAAGGATCCAGGATTACCACCTGCAACCAGTGGTCACAAACCTTTAAATTCTTTCAGTATCGAACAGTTCCTCAGTCTGCCTTTGATTTTCATATCCTTGACTATTTTCAGGTCACAGATCAGTCACTTTGCAGACTGCCCATCAATTTCAGTTTTTCAAGTGTTTCCTCATGGTCAGATTATGCAGTTTTTGACAACAATATTAAAGAAGTGATGATGTGTTTTATCACTGCATTCCAACTGGGTGGCACACAATGTTGACTCGCCCCCTTGCTGGATGTGTAAACGCTGTTACTTGATTGCCATAGTGTCTCCACTATAAAGTTGTTTTTTGTCTTTGTAATTAAGTAAGTGTTTTATGTGGAAATTGAAACCAGGACCTACTGTATAGCACAGGGAACTATACTCAATATTTTGTAAAACCTGTCCAGGAAAAGAATCTGAAAAATATATAAATGTATATATAACTGAGTCCTTACTCTGCTGTATACCTGAAACTAACACAGCATCATATATCAACTATATACTTCAATAAAATTTAAATAAAAAAGAAACTACATAAATACCTTTTTCTCACCTCCATCCACTAGTTTTAGGATGCATTGATGTATCATGCTTAACTTAATTATTACCATGATGGTTTCTAAGTGATGTTTTTTTCTAATTCCATCATTTTTCTACATTTAATAGTCAGTGTCATACTATAAGCAGAGCTTCTGTTCTCACCATTTATTTATGTCAGTATAGACTCATCAATTCCTATTTTATTCAGTGGTTTATAATCTGTTATTATCATTATTACTTGGCACACTGCATGGCATGTGGGATCTTAGCTTCCCAACCAGGGATGAAACCTGGAACCCCTACAGTGGAGGTCTGGAATCTTAACCACTGGATTGCCCCTGTCATTATTATTTTGATGTTCAAAATGACCAGATTTTGCCTAAGGTGCCCCTTCAAGCTAGCTTCTGTGTCTTTGTGACATGTCTTTCCCACTCTTTGGAAGAAAAGTTATGAGCAACCTAGACAGTGTATTAAAAAGCAGAGATATTACTTTGCCAACAAAGGTCCATCTAGTCATGGCTATGGTTTTTCCAGTAGTCATGTATGGATGTGAGAGTTGGACTGTGAAGAAAGGTGAACACTGAAGAATTGATGCTTTTGAACTGTGGTGTTGGAGAAGACTCTTGAGAGTCCCTTGGACTGCAAGGAGATCCAACCAGTCCATCCTAAAGGAGATCAGTCCTGGGTGTTCTTTGGAAGGAATGATGCTAACGCCGAAACTCCAGTACTTTGGCCACCTTATGCAAAGAGTTGACTCATTGGAAAAGACTCTGATGCTCGGAGGGATTGAGGGCAGGAGGAGAAGGGGGCAACAGAGGATGATGGCTGGATGGCATCACCGACTCGATGGACGTGAGTCTGAGTGAACTCCGGGAGTTGGTGATGGACACGGAGGCCTGGCGTGCTGCAGTTCATGGGGTTGCAAAGAGTCGGACACGACTGAGCGACTGAACTGAACTGAACTGAACTGAACTGATGTGGTTTAAATGGGACAATTTACTAAAGCACTTAGCACAGTGCTCAAAAAATGTTAGCTATGATTATGATACCCAATTGGAGGGGTTGATTCTGGCCTTCTAACTGCTTTGACTTTCTTCTCTTTTCTTGGATGCCTTTGTTCCACATCATGAATATTTGCTCTAATGCTGAGAAAAATGGATACATGCAACTCCAAACAGTTGTTGATTAGTAGTATCTGAAAAAAATCTGAGATTTTGGATATTTTAGAGTGATATGATAAATTTAGGATTGTGGAATCTCAGACAGACAACTGAGGAGAGTCAGTATAATGTTTTTAAGGGCAAGGACTCTGGAGCCAAATGGCATGGGTTTCAACCCTAGTTCTCCCACTCCCTAGTTGTGTGATCTCTGACAATTTATGGCAATCCACTCCAGTATTCTTGCCTGGAGAATCCCATGGACGGAGAAGCCTAGTAGGTTACAGTCCACGGGGTTGCAAAGAGTCGGACACGACTGAGCAACTTCACCTTCACCCTGTGCATTAGTTTCCTCATCTGGAAAATGGGGTTGATAATGAAAACAATTATTTTATGAGACACTTATGAGAATTCAACAAGTTAAAATGTGTGAATGTACTTAGACTGGTATCAGCACTTAAGAATCTGCCTGCAATGCAGGAGACCTGGGTTCAGTCCCTGGGTCAGGAAGATCCCCTGGAGAAGGGAATAGCTACCCGCTCCAGTATTCTTGCCTGGAGAATTCCATGGGCAGAGGAGCCTGGTGGACTACAGTCCATAGAGATGCAAACAGTTGGACGCTACTGAGGAACTATTACTTTCACTTCACTTCACTTCAAGCACTGTATACACATAAGCCATTCAACTGCTGACCTGTAGTGGCCTTTCCAAAAGCATGGGAGATATCCTGTGACCACAACCAAATCGTGCTTATGTCCCGTTGTTTAGATGTCTTTTCCTTTGTTTGTAGGAAGCTGAATTTTTAGAGTACACATATTACATATATATTACAATTACATACAGATGACAACTATATTATGTATATAGCTTTCTTATTTATCCATTCTATTGATACAATATGATTGATTGTGGTGTGGGAGAGACCTTTTCTCTTTAGCCTCATAGCCACATGTACAAGTGAGATGAGAGTGGAGGCAAAGCAGATCACTGATGGGATTCATTGGAGGATATCTGGATGGTTGAGAAGCAGCAATAGGTGCCTCTACTTTCCTCCACATGGCTCAGATGCTTATACAGCCATGGAGAACCAGGTCAGCTGAATGGTTTGGCTCAATCCATCTTGTTTGTAGCATAAAACCCCACATAGTATCTCAAATCATTGGTGTTTTTTTTTTTTTCTGCCTCACTGATTCATGCACCTGAGGTTAGAGCTTTGTACTTTAGACTTGAAATCACTAGCAAAAAAGATGTTGTTTTTGAAGGGGTATGACAATATTTTGGTATAATATCAGTTTTTTGAAAAATCTGTGTTGTTTTTGCCTATTTGTTTCAGATAAATTGGACCAGTACAGAGTTAAATGTTGAATATGATTGTTCTTTAAAAACATAGATTGTACTTAATATTGGTTTAGACTTTTCTTAAAGGCAGCATGATGTGATAAAAAAGAACATTTATTCATTAAACAAATATCCATTAAGCTCCCATAAATGCAAGCCAACTGTGCTGGGCAAACAGGAAGCATGTATATACATACACATTGCCTCCCCTACTCCCCAGGTGAAAAGATATTTCTTCTCTTACAATTTCCATCTGGTGGGGAGACAGATTAAGAATCATGTAAATAAAAAGTAATTATAACTGGAGTAAGAATGTGGTGTTGAGAGAATGGGTATTAGGATAAATTTATCTACTCAGAGATCTGGGCTTCTCTGGTGGCTCAGATGATAAAGAATCTGCTTGCAGTGCAGGAGACCTAGGTTTGATCCCTGGGTCAGGAAGATCCACTGGAGAAGGGAATGGCAACCCACTCCAGTATTCTTGCCTGGAGAATTCCATGGACAGAGGAGCCTGGTGGGTTACAGTCCATGGGGTTGCAATGAGTCAAACACGACTGAACAACTTTCATTTCTTCTTCATATACTCAGAGAGGTCATGGAAGGCTTCCTGGAGGCAGTGGCATTTGAGGTGAGATCTGAAGGATGAGAAGGAGATAACACTGCAGGGGCATCAGGGAGAGAAGGAAGGTGAATATTCCATTCAGGGGCCTAGTGTATACCAAGGTCTGTGGCAGGAGGAAGCATGGATTGTCTGAAGAGCAGAAGGAAGGTCAGAGTTGCCTGAGTTCAGAGGCAAGAGGAGTATGGTGATGTCACGAGGCTGTAGAGTGAGGTAGGAGCCAGGACAGTTGGGCCTCATGGGCCACATTATGTACTTGTGTTATCCCAAGTTGGCTGGAAAAGTACCTGTCAGCTGTTGAGAGAAGTTTAGGTCATGGCTTATGGTATACAAAAAAAAAAAAAAAAAAAAAACAGAAAAAAAAAAGAAATGCTAAAAAGGCTTATAATTAGGGTTTTCATTTTAATGCTCTGAATATATAAAAATACAATTTAATATAAGTATGCTGTTCACAAGATAATTAAAGACTTACAAAAATTAGTCAAAAAATCAGTAGAGATCGGTAATGGGGCACCGATTTGAAGTTGTATGGTTGAGCACCTTCTCCCAGTCCTGGCACTATGTCTCTGTGATGCCAAATGTCCTTATTTGGCGATGGTTGTTGTCTACTTACTCTGACCCTTTGCAACCCCATGGACTGTAGCCTGCTAAGCCCCTCTGTCATGGGATTTCCCAGGCAAGATTACTGGAGTGGGTTGCCATTTCCTTCTCCAGGGGATCTTCTGGACCCTGGGTTTGAACCTGCATTGCCTGCATTGGCAGGCAGGTTCTTTACCATCTGAGCCACCAGGGAAACCCTGTCCTTCTTTGCGGGTAGGGTCAAACTTGAAGTTTGTGGCTTTTCATGAATATGAGCCTTCATGGTCTGCCTTTATGATAGGCTCTGAATTAGGAATTGTTGAAATGTTGCAAATAATGGAAAGTGATGTAGTCAGCCCTGCATGTTGAAAAAAAAAACAACAACAACACTGGATGTAAACTGAGCAAATTTTAAAGTGGACAGTGAGAATTTGGAAAGATCAGTTAGAAGATCTCTGCAGGAGTCCTGACTAGAGATGCTAGGGGCAGGTGTTAAGGTGATGACAGGAGAGCTGGAAAGAAACACATGGATTGTTTTAGTCTTTGTTTGGGCTTCCCTGGTGGCTTAGATGGTAAAGAATCTGCCTGAAATGCGGGAGACCCGGGTTTGATCCCTGAATTGGGAATATTCCCTGGAGAAGGAAATGGCAAACCACTCCAGTATTCTTGCCTGGAAAATTAGATTGAATATATAGAACAACTGTGATTTTGGACTTTATAGAATAATGTCCCCATATTGGTGTTAGAATTAGACCACTTGACTGAAGGTAAGCAAAAATTAATTACACCAATACAGCGATTCTTTTTTCATATAATCATGTCTTTCCATGGTCCCATATCTGGATATACTTAAAATTTTCACTTTCCAAACAACTATTTGCATGTAGAAGTGGTCACTTAGATATGGCAATAACACAACCTGCACATGTTAATATTTATACTTTGGCTTTGTTTTTAAGGCAGAAACTGTCAACCAACATTTATTGAGCACTTATTATGTTCCAAATGATAAAGGATTTTAATTTATGACCTATAAATTTGTATTTTTCCCCTACTGTCTTACAACATTATGGTAATTATGAAAAAGATTAAACTATTCCAACTTAATTTTAAATAGCTGGGAAGTTAAAAGTATGAAAATGTAAAAGGAAACAGAAGTTCTTGAATATTGCATAGAAAATGCCCTCTTTTAAGAATCTTCTTAACCTTTTTACCTTGCTTTCCCACTGTGTGCCCAGAATAATTGATTATCCATGAATGATCCTACAAGCATTGGAGTAAAAAAGGCAGAAAACAATGGACAAAGATAATGAAATTTCACATTTTGCCTTGGCTACCTTTTTTTTTTTTTTCAGCTAACCCAAGTTAATAAAACTTCACATAAAAGGCTTTGAAATTTCATCATGGGTTTTGTGAAAGAGGTGAAAGTTGACCTAGAGGCCTTGACCTGTATAACTTGGCGGCTACTGAAAGTCTAGCCTCATAATTCAGAGGTCCAGTGACAGCTTTGCCTATAAACTTCAGTCTTCATTTCACCAACTTCTTCAGGTTTAGTCTCCTTGAAAATGCTTACAAAAGTGAAGGATATAATTTCTCTGCTTGGGATAGCAATGGTGATGTTTATGGAACCGTTTGCTGTCTCAGGGGTAATCTCCCGGATAATTCAGATTAACCTTATCGGGTCTCTAGATACCACATTACCCAGAGTGGATGATCTCCAGAATAACCTTTCCAGATCTTAAAGTTTTAACCCTAGCAACATTTTTTATCAAAAAATCTTTCAACAGAAATTCATTGAAAACTATCCAAGTAGGCATGCTTATTTCAACCCTTTTGGTCTGAAGTGGCCTTCGCCAGGCAAGAAAACTTAGTATTTTCTGTGAATGATTATAACTAGAAAGTGGGACATCCTGATGTCTCCTTCTGTTTAGTTTTTTCAAAGGACATTTGTTGTGCATCAAAATGTCTCGCTCCTCATAGTTGTTTAGGTTTTGAAATTGATTGCCTGGAAAAAAGGGAGGATTGCTTTTGTTAGTTCATTTAGTGGCAGAAACAGTTTGCCTAAAGGAGTGGAGAGCTTTCCCCAAGAATTTGTCTTTTGGACTGACAGCAGAAGAATCTTTCATTTGTATTGATCAAAAGTCTTTCTGTATTTGTGTGTGTGTTTTTAGGAAAGAGAGAAGTCAAAAGCTCTCTGAAACTGGGATTAACCCTGAAATTTTGTCCTGTTCAAGACATCTACATCCTAATAAAGCTTGCTGTTTTAAAATCTAATTTTAATTATATTAATAAATATAATAAAAATTAATAAAAGTAAATTGTTAATAATAAATTACTTCTTAGTACTATAAGGCTAAACCTTATAGTTTCAGTGCAAGGCTATGAATTTTACTGTCTTAAAATAAAAAAGTAGAAAAATGAAATAATTAAGCAGTTGTGAGTGAAATGCAGTGAGAAGGTGAGCCCAGGTGGTTCACAGAAGTTTATGTGGAAAATCTTCATCTGATTTGAATGAATTTAAAGTGGTGGAGCAGAGCAGGGGTGGTTGATAAAACTAATATCCTATCTATAATGGCCGGAGTACCTCATGGTGGTGGTGGTGGTTTAGTTGGTTAGTTGTGTCTGACTCTGCAATCCCATGGACTGTAGCCCCCGGCTCCTCTGTCCATGGTGGGTTGCCATACCCTTCTCCAGGGGATCTTCCTGACCCAGGGATTGAACCCGGGTCTCCTGCATTGTAGGCAGATTCTTTACCACCTGAACCACCATGATGTCCGTCAATAAGGATAACAGAAGAAAAATTCACTTTGGATTCTTCATCTTGAAACCTGGCCTATGCTTCTGAAAGTGAGCTGTTAAAAACCTTTACCCAATGTACATTCATTTGTTTATAAAAATGAGAGTGCAAGTAAGCACTTGAGATTGACCATGAGAAAATATTGGCTGTAGTCGAAGTCTTGTGAAGTCAGTGATGCTGGTTAGGGTGCTTTTTCACATATATGGCCAAGGAAACAACTGAGGTTATCTTGTTCATAAAATAAGAACCTATCGCTGATTTATTTTATGAAATAGCCACAAAGTGATCCGCAAATCAATCAATGTAATTCACCACATTAACAAATTGAAAAATAAAAACCATATGATTATCTCAATAGATGCAGAGAAGGCCTTTGACAAAATTCAACATCCATTTATGATAAAAACTCTCCAGAAAGCAGGAATAGAAGGAACATACCTCAACATAATAAAAGCTATATATGACAAACCCACAGCAAACATTATCCTCAATGGTGAAAAATTGAAAGCATTTCCCCTAAAGTCAGGAACAAGACAAGGGTGTCCACTTTCACCGCTACTATTCAACATAGTTCTGGAAGTTTTGGCCACAGCAATCAGAGCAGAAAAAGAAATAAAAGGAATCCAAATTGGAAAAGAAGAAGTAAAACTCTCACTGTTTGCAGACGACATGATCCTCTACATGGAAAACCCTAAAGACTCCACCAGAAAATTACTAGAGCTCATCAATGAATATAGTAAAGTTGCAGGATATAAAATCAACACACAGAAATCCCTTGCATTCCTATACACTAATAATGAGAAAGTAGAAAAAGAAATTAAGGAAACAATTCCATTCACCATTGCAACGAAAAGAATAAAATACTTAGGAATATATCTACCCAAAGAAACTAAAGACCTATATATAGAAAACTATAAAACACTGATGAAAGAAATCAAAGAGGACACTAATAGACGGAGAAATATACCATGTTCATGGGTCGGAAGAATCAATATAGTGAAAATGAGTATACTACCCAAAGCAATTTACAAATTCAATGCAATACCTATCAAGCTACCAGCCATATTTTTCACAGAACTAGAACAAATCATTTCAAGATTTGTATGGAAATACAAAAAACCTCGAATTGCCAAAGCAATCTTGAGAAAGAAGAATGGAACTGGAGGAATCAACTTGCCTGACTTCAGGCTCTACTACAAAGCCACAGTCATCAAAACAGTATGGTACTGGCACAAAGACAGACATATAGATCAATGGAACAAAATAGAAAGCCCAGAGATAAATCCACACACATATGGACACCTTATCTTTGACAAAGGAGGCAAGAATATACAATGGAGTAAAGACAATCTCTTTAACAAGTGGTGCTGGGAAAACTGGTCAACCACTTGTAAAAGAATGAAACTAGATCACTTTCTAACACCGCACACAAAAATAAACTCCAAATGGATTAAAGATCTAAATGTAAGACCAGAAACTATAAAACTCCTAGAGGAGAACATAGGCAAAACACTCTCAGACATAAATCACAGCAGGATCCTCTATGATCCACCTCCCAGAATTCTGGAAATAAAAGCAAAAATAAACAAATGGGATCTAATTAAAATTAAAAGCTTCTGCACAACAAAGGAAACTATACGCAAGGTGAAAAGACACCCTTCTGAATGGGAGAAAATAATAGCAAATGAAGCAACTGACAAACAACTAATCTCAAAAATATACAAGCAACTTATGCAGCTCAATTCCAGAAAAATAAATGACCCAATCAAAAAATGGGCCAAAGAACTAAATAGACATTTCTCCAAAGAAGACATACGGATGGCTAACAAACACATGAAAAGATGCTCAACATCACTCATTATCAGAGAAATGCAAATCAAAACCACAATGAGGTACCACTTCACACCAGTCAGAATGGCTGCGATCCAAAAATCTGCAAGCAATAAATGCTGGAGAGGGTGTGGAGAAAAGGGAACCCTACTACACTGCTGGTGGGAATGCAAACTAGTACAGCCACTATGGAGAACAGTGTGGAGAGTCCTTAAAAAACTGCAAATAGAACTACCTTATGACCCAGCAATCCCACTGCTGGGCATACACACCGAGGAAACCAGAATTGAAAGAGACACATGTACCCCAATGTTCATCGCAGCACTGTTTATAATAGCCAGGACATGGAAACAACCTAGATGTCCATCAGCAGATGAATGGATAAGAAAGCTGTGGTACATATACACAATGGAGTATTACTCAGCCGTTAAAAAGAATTCATTTGAATCAGTTCTGATGAGATGGATGAAACTGGAGCCGATTATACAGAGTGAAGTAAGCCAGAAAGAAAAACACCAATACAGTATACTAACACATATATATGGAATTTAGAAAGATGGCAATGACGACCCTGTATGCAAGACAGGAAAAAAGACACAGCGGTGTATAATGGACTTTTGGACTCAGAGGGAGAGGGAGAGGGTGGGATGATTTTGGAGAATGGCATTCTATCATGTATACTATCATGTAAGAATTGAATTGCCAGTCTATGTCTGACGCAGGATACAGCATGCTTGGGGTTGGTGCATGGGGATGACCCACAGAGATGTTATGGGGAGGGAGGTGGGAGGGGGGTTCATGTTTAGGAAAACATGTAAGAATTAAAGATTTTAAAATTTAAAAAAAAAAAAAAAAGATGCTTACTCCTTGGAAGGAAAGTTATGACTAGCCTAGACAGCATATTAAAAAGCAAAGACATTACTTTGTCAACAACAAAGGTCCATCTAGCCAAGGATATGATTTTTCCAGTGGTCATGTATGGATGTGAGAGTTGGACTATTAAGAAAGCTGAGCACTGAAGAATTAATGCTTTCGAATTGTGGTGTTGGAGAAGAGTCTTGAGAGTTCCTTGGACTGCAAGGAGATCCAACCAGCCCATCCTAAAGGAGATCAGTCCTGGGTGTTCATTGGAAGGACTGATGTTGAAGCTGAAACTCCAATACTTTGGCCACCTGATGTGAAGAGCTGATTCATTTGAAAAGACCATGATGCTGGGAAGGATTGAGGGCAGGAGGAGAAGGGGACGACAGAGAATGAGATGGTTGGATGGCATCACCGACTCAATGGACATGGGTTTGGGTGGACTCCAGGAGGTTGATGATGGACAGGGAGGCCTGGTGTGCTGCAGTTCATGGGGTAACAAAGAGTCAGACACAACTGAGCGACTGAACTGAACTGAATGTAAGAGAACAATTAGAAGATAGTAGAACCTAACTTTATAGCCGATGACTATGCAGTCAAACCATCCATCTTCCAGAAATACATCGCTGCTAAGCTGGAGGTATACAATAACTTCATTCTTTTGATTCAAGCTCTAGAGATGAGATCAGAGTGTGCTTTAATGAAAAATTAAGCAGACTGCATAATCTAAAAAGATAGGAACTTTCTCCCTGGGAGCCTGGGAGCCTAGAGCCATGCCTAATTTGGAGCCATTATACAAAAAGCTACTACACTACATTGTTTTTATTCACTCCAAGAGAAGAGGTAAAGAAATCTACACACTTTAGAGAAACAATGGGGAGAAAATTCTGAAACAATGAAAATTTTGAAAATATACAAATGTGACATCATTACACCAAAGTTACTAGAATTGAGTGTCTCTGCATGACCCGTGAGATTCTTTCCTTTTTCATCTGGAATGCCCGGCAGTGAGCAGACCAACATGTGTATTAAATTGCACTTGCTCCTGAGAATGCTCTTTATGTAAGATTAAGTCATATTTTCTTCTTTTCTATTTCCAAGAGTATTTTTTTTCTGGAAAACTATTAAAGAATCTTACAATTAAAAAAAAAAAAAAAAGACTGGGTTGGATTACGTGAGTTCTATTTGTGTATTTTCTAAAACTGAACCCCAGAGTTTAAGACATACCCTTAATGGCAACCTACTTCAGTACTCTTGCCTGGAGAATCCTATGGACAGAGAAGGCTAGTGGGCTACAGTCCATGGGGTAGCAAGGAATTGGACACAACTGAGTGACTAACACTCTCAGACACAGGCGAACATGCCAGGCTAGGCCTAAAGCCCTAAGCAGAGATGAGAGCCACTGCCTGGAGGAACAGCTTAGAACTCATACCCTAAGGGCAACTCATCCCACGGAAGAACGAGGAAGAGCTGAGATGAATGTGACCCATTTGCTTTTTCTAAATTTACCAAATAGATAAATCATTTTTCCTCCCCTCCAGCAGATTGTCTGAAGAGGCAGAGAGAGCTCAGGAGTAGCAGAACTATCTTGCTACATGGGAAAAAAAAAACCAATAAGAATAGAAAAAGCACTGTCCATCTTCGAATAATCATGTATACTATTATTCTTTGTCATTATCACTTAACTTTTTAAAATCTTTCATTAAAAAGCCTGATTTTCTTTATTTAAAAAAAAAAAAAGCCACAAAGTGGCTAAGTGGTTCTAAACAAATCATGTAACCTTGCTGGCCTCCAGTCTTCATGTTTTTCTTATTTTATCCTCGGGTCCTAGTATAGTCCTTGGCAGTTAATAGGGATAAAAATGATATATGACATAAATGAGGAAGCTTGGATTGCTAATTTTTAGAATTAGAATTTTAATTTTTAGATTTCATTTCTAAATTCTGTGATTCAGGTGTAGTAATTTTGTTTTCTTTATTCTTTCAGTGAGGAAAATCATGCCAATGTTTTTGGCAAAGCTTATCATCAGAATTAACTAGTATGATACTTTCCAAGTTATGGAGGTCCTACAGAAAAAGATAACAAGACCACATCTTCTTTCCTTTCAAATAGCTATGATAATTTTTATTAATATTTTGTAAAAAAATAAGAAAAATATTTTTCATTGATCAAATGCCACAATTATATCAGGTGCTGCAGAGAAAATAGAACCTTCTTAGCAAGTTTGTAATCTGAATACAATTTCAAGGCACTTGTATTAGTCACTGAGTTTTTTTTTTTTTAATTTAATTTAATTTTATTTTTTCTGTTTTTTATTTTTATTTATTTATTTATGTTTATGTTTATTTTTTGTTTTATTTATTTATTTTTTAAAAATTTTTATTTTTACTTTATTTTACTTTACAATACTGTATTGGTTTTGCCATACATTGACATGAATCCACCACGGGTGTACATGCATTCCCAAACATGAACCCCCCTCCCACCTCCCTCCCCATAACATCTCTCTGGGTCATCACCGTGCACCAGCCCCAAGCATGCTGTATCCTGCGTTGGACATAGACTGGCGATTCAATTCTTACATGATAGTATACATGTTACAATGCCATTCTCCCAAATCATCCCACCCTCTCCCTCTCCCTCTGAGTCCAAAAGTCTGTTATACACATCTGTGTCTTTTTTGCTGTCTTGCATACAGGGTCGTCATTGCCATCTTTCTAAATTCCATATATATGTGTTAGTATACTGTATTGGTATTTTTCTTTCTGGCTTACTTCACTCTGTATAATCGGCTCCAGTTTTGTCCATCTCATCAGAACTGATTCAAATGTACTCTTTTTAATGGCTGAGTAATACTCTATTGTGTATATGTACCACAGCTTTCTTATCCATTCATCTGCTGATGGACATCTAGGTTGTTTCCATGTCCTGGCTATTATAAACAGTGCTGCGATGAACATTGGGGTACATGTGTCTCTTTCAATTCTGGTTTCCTCGGTGTGTATGCCCAGAAGTGGGATTGACCCAGTCACTGAGTTTAGAAATGACCACATGCCAGTGTTTGAGAGAGTCTGGTCACATATGTTGTAGCACAGGAAACAGTCAGACTGTCATCAGCCCAGACATGGCCAGAGGGAAGAAAGTTCTCTAAAAGCCTATTCTATTAGTGAGGCTTTAGCATTGCTTTTTATCTTTTTGGTTTGGAATGGCAGCCACCATTTTGTGGTCTCAAAAAATATGGAAGCCAGGTGCTTTGCGTTCCAGGCCTGGTAGTTTACCCTGTGAGGGTCAATCACCCATTTTGGTTTTCAGTTAATCCACTTTTGAAAAGTTGATAGTAGCATTTACACCATCAGTTTGTTGTAGCTCCAAAATGAATGACTGTAGAATAATCTGAGAAAGTTCTATTTCTATGGCAACTATGTGGATATCTCCAATTTTTCAAGTCTGTGAAAAGATCAAAATAATTTAGAAACTCTTATTTACTAAAATATTCCAAGTGGAACTTGGGCCATGTGATTTTATCTCTCATTTTCCTTTGCTAAAAGCTTTACTGACAAAAGGAAATAAAAGGAAAATAAGTGCAGGGATAAGAAACAGTGTATTTATCTACTGGCAATGAGAAGTGTGTCATTTGTAAAGTCTCCCCAAAGGGTGGTATTTTCTTCCACCATTAGAGTGGCTGATGGAGTGGGTTGCCATGCCCTCCTCCAGGGGATCTTCCCAACTCAGGGATCGAACCCAGGTCTCCTGCATTGCAGGCAGATTCTTTACCATCTGAGCCACCAGGTAAGCCCAAGAATACTGGAGTGGGTAGCCTATCCCTCTGCAGGGGATCTTCCCAACCCAGGAATCGAAATAGGGTCTCCTGCATTGCAGGTGGATTCTCTACTAGCTGAGCTACCGGGAAAGCACAGTGTATGCTCCAGATTTGTACTAATTACACACAGGGATTCCAAGTAGAAATTTATACCTTACACCGTGTGTGTGTGCGCTCAGTTGCTAAGTTGTGTCTGATCCCATGGACTGTAACCTGACAGGCTCTTCTGTCTATGGGATTTTCCAGGCAAGAATACTGGAGTGGGTTGCCATTTCTTCCTCCAGGGGACCTTCCCTACTTTACTTGTAGAGAAACTGAATCAACAAAGAACTAATATTATTAATATGGGAAAAACCCAAGAGTCAGATGTTGGGTAATGATTTACACTAATTTTTTAAATTCATGTATTCATTTCCTTATTCATTCAACCAGTATATTAAGTTCCAGGTACTGAGGATAAAGAAGATAACTAGTCTCATGTTTTTAAGTTTAATTTCTTTTTTCTTATTATTTACGAACTTTAACAAATAAGAGGGTTTATAATGGGTTATTCTGATATTTCTGTTAATATGTACATTTCTATTTATTTATGAAGAAGCTTATTCTTTACCAGAGATCCCTATGAATGGGAAAACCCTTAAATACTCTAATATATCTATAATGAATAGAACTATATACAAATTAAAAAATAATAAGATATTAATACAAAGCATGGTGCTTGTATGAGTCTACTGCAAATAGAAGAATCTTTTTAAGGTTGAAACATGAGCTATGTGACTATAGTATTGACTCTTCTCAAATATTTAAAAGTGTGTGACCCATGAGTGTATCTTATACTAATTCTTTAGAGAGTATTTTCTTTTACTGATAACTGGCTTAAGAAAAATAAATGTATTAATTCCAGACCTGAAAAGCCTAGGGCTTCAGACTTGGTCTAATCCAGAGACTCAAATGATGTCAATAGGGTTAAGACTCTTTCTTGGCTTGGCTTTTTTCTGTATTGGCTCCATCTTTTGAGTGGGTTCTTCCTCATGGTGATAAAATAGCTGTTAGCAGTACTAGCGTTATGTCCTATTTTGCTAACAATTCAAATGGAAGATCATACTTTTTCTCCAATAATTCCAACCAAAATATAAGAATTGAGTTTCATTGACTCTGGTTGGTATGCCTTGGGTCACATGCTTAGACTTGGAGCTGGGTTGATGCCACTCTCACCCAAGCCACAGGAACTGAGAATGAGGAAAAGCAGACTTCTGTTAGAAAGAGAGGGCATGAATATGGCTATCTGTTATATTACTTTCAGCAATATGTAGTATCTAGAAAGGTCCTGTTTGTCTTCTGCCTTATATCACCATGGCAGGTTCCATTCTGGCCTCTTCTCTCTGGCCCAGTGGACATATTTTCCTCTATCTTGCACATTTAGGTTTGCACATTAGTCTGTCTAAGAGACCATGGTTTAAGCCAGGGATTTTTAGAAATGTGAAATCCTTAAGTGGAGAATGTTTCCATTTATAGCAGAAAAGTGGCTCTGTGCTATTTGGCCATATGGCTTGCCTTGGATGTGAAGGTATATATTCTTATGTCATCAAAATTCCTTGATTTTAGAGCAGGATATATGTCTTGTGTCCTCATCACAAGGAATTTTTAATATGGTATGTCTCCTTAAAGAAAAAGCATTATGAATTCATATAAATTATATTAGGAAGAGTTTTCCCTTTGAAAATTAAACTTTGCTTCTAACTCGATGGTTATACTTAATCTAATGGATTTTTGAGTGTTCAAAAATAGTTAACATCTGCTAATGACCTAAATCAAATCCCTTATGATTATACAGTGGAAGTGAGAAATAGATTTAAGGGACTAGATCTGATAGACAGGGTGCCTGATGAACTATGGACAGAGGTTTGTGACATTGTACAGGAGACAGGGATCAAGACCATCCCCACGGAAAAGAAATGCAAAAAAGCAAAATGGCTGTCTGGGGAGGCCTTACAAATAGCTGTGAAAAGAAGAGAAGCGAAAAGCAAAGGAGAAAAGGAAAGAAATAAGCATCTGAATGCAGAGTTTCAAAGAATAGCACAGAGAGATAAGAAAGCCTTCCTCAGCGATCAATGCAAAGAAATAGAGGAAAACAACAGAATGGGAAAGACTAGAGATCTCTTCAAGAAAATTAGAGATACCAAGGGAACGTTTCATGCAAAGATGGGCTCAATAAAGGACAGAAATGGTATGGACCTAACAGAAGCAGAAGATATTAAGAAGAGGTGGCAAGAATACACAGAAAAACTATACAAAAAAGATCTTCATGACCCAGATAACCATGATGGTGTGATCACTCACCTAGAGCCAGACATCCTGGAGTGTGAAGTCAAGTGGGCCTTAGAAAGCATCACTATGAACAAAGCTAGTGGAGGTGATGGAATTTCAGTAGAGCTATTTCAAATCCTAAAAGATGATGCTGTAAAAGTGCTACACTCAACATGCCCACAAATTTGGAAAACTAAGCAGTGGCCCAGGACTGGAAAAGGTCAGTTTTCATTCCAATCCCAAAGAAAGGCAATGCCAAAGAATGCTCAAACTACCACACAATTGCACTTATCTCACACACTAGTAATGTAATGCTCAAAATTCTCCAAGCCAGGCTTCAGCAATACGTGAACCGTGAACTTCCAGATGTTCAAGCTAGTTTTAGACAAGGCAGAGGAACCAGAGATCAAATTGCCAACATCTGGTGGATCATCAAAAAAGCAAGAGAGTTCCAGAACAACATCTATTTCTGCTTTATTGACTATGCCAAAGCCTTTGACTGTGTGGATCACAATAAACTGTGGACAATTCTGAAAGAGATGGGAATACCAGACTACCTGACCTGCCTCTTGAGAAACCTATATGCAGGTCAGGAAGCAACAGTTAGAACTGGACATGGAACAACACACTGGTTCCAAATAGGAAAAGGAGTATGGCAAGGCTGTATATTGACACTCTGCTTATTTAACTTCTATGCAGAATACATCATGAGAAACTCTAGGCTGGAGGAAGCACAAGCTGGAATCGAGATTGCCGGGAGAAATATCAATAACCTCAGATGTGCAGATGACACCACCCTTATGGCAGAAATTGAGGAACTAAAAAGCTTCTTGATGAAAGTGAAAGAGGAGAGTCAAAAAGTTGGCTTAAAGCTCAACATTCAGAAAACAAAGATCATGGCATCTGGTCCCATCACTTCATGGGAAATAGACAGGGAAACAGTGGAAACAGTGTCAGACTTTATTTTGAGGGGTTCCAAAATCACTGCAGATGGTAATTGCAGCCATGAAATTAAAAGATGCTTACTCCTTGGAAGGAAAGTTATGACCAACCTAGACAGCATATTAAAAAGCAGAGATATTACTTTGCCAACAAAGGTCTTTCTAGTCAGGGCTATGGTTTTTCCATTGGTCATGTATGGATGTGAGAGTTGGACTGTGAAGAAAACTGAGTGCCGAAGAATTGATGCTTTTCAGCTGTAGTGCTGCAAAGACTCTTAAGAGTCCCTTGGACTACAAGGAGATCCAACCAGTCCATCCTAAAGGAGATCAGTCCTGGATGTTCATTGGAAGGACTGATGCTGAAGCTGAAACTCCAATACTTTGGCCACCTCATGTGAAGAGTTGACTCATTGGACAAGACCCTGATGCTGGGAGGGATTGGGGGCAGGAGAAGAAGGGGACGAGAGAGGATGAGATGGCTGGATGGCATTAACGACTCAATGGACATGAGTTTGAGTAAACTCCAGGAGTTGGTGATGGACAGGGAGGCCTGGCCTGCTGTGATTCATGGGGTCGCAGAGTCGGACACAGCTGAGCAACTGAACTGAACTGAACTGAACTGAACTGAACTGAACTGAACTGAATGAACTCATAAGGGAATCTGTATGTGTGTGTGTTTTAGTCACTAACTCATGTCTACCTCTTTTGTGACCCTGTGGACTGTAGCCCTCTAGGCTCCTCTGTTCACGGGATTTCCCAGGCAAGAATACTGGAGTAAGTTGCCATTTCCTCCTCCAGGGGATCTTCCCAACCCCAGCAGTATGAGTTCACTCATACTGTTCCCAACCCAGGGATTGAACCCATGTCTACTATATTAGCAGGCAAATTCTTTACCACTGAGTCTCCTTACTTCCCTAAGGGGATCTATACAGCATAACAATGGTAAAAAGTTAAGATTTGTCTCTGTTTGATTTGTCTTTTATCACTTTGTGGCTTTTACAACTTGTGCTTTTCTTTTGTTTTTGTAATACATACTGGAGACATTTTGAGATCTGGATTGTACTACATTCCAACTATTAATGCAGCACTGATGTGTGATGAATACAAACTTTATTACTGTGTATATGATAGGACTTACCATTTTCACCATTTTAATGTGCTAGGCATAATGCTAACAACTTTAACTTTCACAACAAGTCCACAAAGCAAATATTTCTATCCTCATTTTACATATTAGATGATTAAGGCTTAGATAACTATTTTGATGTTAGCTACAGTTGTTTTGTAGATGCCCTTTATCAGGTTAAGGAAATTCTTTTTTGTTCCTACTTTGCAGAGGTATTTTAATCATTAATGCTGAGTTTTATCAAAGGCTTTTTTCTTCCTTAATTAATAGAATCTATGAATTTAAAAAGCTTTCTTAATGGTGAATTATATGAATATTTGATTGATTCTCAAGTATTGAACTAGTTTAATTTCCTTGGATAAGCCCCAGTCTGCTCATACTGTTGCTTTATATGTTGCTGGATACAGTTTGCCAATATTTTGTTGAGGACTTATGCCTCCTCATAAGGAGGTCATATGGACATTGGTCTGTAGTTTCTTTATAATGTCTTATTTCTGGTTTTGGTGTCAATGTTATGCTGATTCATAAAATGAGAGTCTTTACTCATTTTTTGGAACATATGATGTAGAATTGTTGTTACTTCTTCCTAAAATTTTTGGTAGAAATCTCCAGTGGAACAATCTGGGCCTATAGTATTCTTTGTGGGAAGGTATTCATTCTATAATAGATATTCAGGTTATCTATTTCTCTTTGAGTGAGTTTTGTTCATTTCTTTCTTTCAAGGCACTGGCTCATTTGAGCTTCAGTCAGTTCAGTTCAGTCATTCATTTGTGTCTGACTCTTTGCAACCCCATGCACTGAAGCATGCCAGGCTTCCCTGTCCACCACCAACTCCTAGAGCTTGCTCAATCTCATGTCCATCCAGTTGGTGAAGCCATCTAATCATCTTATCCTCTATTGTCCTCTTCTCCTCCTGCCTTCAATCTTTCCCAGCATCAGGGCCTTTTCCAATGAGTCAGTTCTTTGCATCAGCTGGCCACAGTATGGAGTTTCAGCTTCAGTATCAGTCCTTCCAGTGAATGTTCAGGACTGATTTTCTTTAGGATGGACTAATTTTATCTCCTTGCAATCCAGAGGACTCTCAAGAGGCTTCTACAACACCATGGTTCAAAAACATCAATTCTTTGGCACTCAGCTTTCTTTATAGTCCAACTCTCACATACATACATGAGTACTGGAAAAACCATAGCTTTGACTAGACAGATCATTGTTGGTAAATAATGTTTGATTTTTAATATGCTGTCTAGGTCAACTCAGCAGTGACCACAGGACTGGGAAAGGTCAGTTTTCATTCCAATCCCAAAGAAAGGCAATGCCAAAGAATGCTCAAACTACCACAATATTGCACTCATCTCACACGCTAGTAAAGTAATGCTCAAAATTCTCCAAGCCAGGCTTCAGTAATACGTGAACTGTGAACTCCCTGATGTTTGAGCTGGTTTTAGAAAAGGCAGAAGAACCAGAGATCAAATTGCCAACATCTGGTGGATCATCAAAAAAGCAAGAGAGTTCCAGAACAACATCTATTTCTGCTTTATTGACTATGCCAAAGCCTTTGACTGTGTGGATCACAATAAACTGTGGACAATTCTGAAAGAGATGGGAATACCAGACCACCTGACCTGCCTCTTGAGAAACCTATATGCAGGTCAGGAAACAGCAGTTAGAACTGGACATGGAACAACAGACTGGTTCCAAATAGGAAAAGGAATATATCAAGTCTGGATATTGTCACCCTGCTTATTTAACTTCTATGCAGAGTACATCATGAGAAATGCTGGACTGGAAGAAGCACAAGCTGGAATCAAGATTGCCAAGAGAAATATCAATAACTTCAGCTATGCAGATGACACCACCCTTATGGCAGGAAACAAAGAGGAACTAAAGAGCCTCCTGAGAAAAATGAAAGAGGAGAGTGAAAAAATTGGCTTAAAGCTCAACATTCAGAAAACTAAGATCATGGCATCTGGTCTCATCAATTTCATGGTAAATAGATGGGGAAACAGTGGCAGACTTTATTTTGGGGGCTCCCAAATCACTGCAGATGGGACTTCAGCCATGAAATTAAAAGACACTTGTTCCTTGGAAGAAAAGCTATAATAGACTTAGTTCAGTTCAGTTCAGTTCAGTTCAGTTGCTCAGTCATGTCCGACTCTTTGTGACCCCATGAATCACAGCACGCCAGGCCTCCCTGTCCATCACCAACTCCTGGAGATTTCCCAAACTCATGTCCATTGAGTCGGTGATGCCATCCAGCCATCTCATCCTCTGTTGTCCCCTTCTCCTCCTGCCCCCAATCCCTCCCAGTATCAGAGTCTTTTCCAATGAGTCAACTCTTCACATGAGATGGCCAAAGTATTGGAGTTTCAGCTTTAGCATCAGTCTTTCCAATGAACACCCAGGACTGATCTCCTTTAGTATGGACTGGTTGGATCTCCTTGCAGTCCAAGGGACTCTCAAGACTCTTTGCAGCATGACAGTTGAAAAGCATCAATTCTTCGGTGCTCAGTTTTCTTCACAGTCCAACTCTCAGATCCATACTTGACCAATGGAAAAACCATATCCTTGACTAGAAAGACTTTTGTTGACAAAGTAATATCTCTGCTTTTTAATATGCTGTCTAGGTTGGTCATAATTTTCCTCCCAAGGAGTAAGTGATTTTTAATTTCATGGCTGCAATCACCATCTGCAGTGATTTTGGAGCCCCCAAAAATAAAGTCTGACACTGTTTCCATTGTTTCCCCTTTTATTTCCCATGAAGTGATGGGACCAGATGCCATGATCTTTGTTTTCTGAATGTTGAGCTTTAAGCCAACTTTTTCATTCTCCTCTTTCATTTTCATCAAGAGATTTTTAGTTCCTCTTCACTTTCTGCCATAAGGGTGGTGTCATCTGCACATCTGAGGTTATTGATATTTCTCCTGGCAATCTTGATTCCAGCTTGCGCTTCTTCCAGCTCGGCATTTCTCATTACGTTCTCTGCATATAAGTTAAATAAGCTGGGTGATAATATGCAGCCTTGACATGCTCCTTTCCTAGTTTGGGACCAGTTCTTTGTTCTATGTCCAGTTCTAAATGTTGCTTCTTGACCTGCATACAGATTTCTCAGGAGGCAGGTCAGGTGGTCTGGTATTTCCATCTCTTGAAGAATTTTCCTCAGTTTGCACAGTCAAGGGCTTTAGCATAGTCAATGAAGCAGAAGTAGATGTTTTTCTGAAATTCTCTTGCTTTTTCTATGATCCAGTGAATGTTGGCAATTTGATCTCTGGTTTCTCTGCCTTTTCTAAGTCCAACTTGAACATCTGAAAGTCCTTGGTTTATGTACTGTTGAAACGTGGCTTGGAGAATTTTGAGCTTTACTTTTCTAGCATGTGAGATGAGTGCAATTGTGCAGTAGTTTGAGTATTCTTTGGCATTGCCTTTCTTTGGGATTGGAATGAAAACTGACCTTTTCCAGTCCTGTGGCCACTGCTGAGTTTTCCAAATTTGCAGGCTTATTGAGTGCAGCACTTTAACAGCATCATTTTTTAGGATTTGAAATAGCTCAGCTGGAATTCCACCACCTCCACTAGCTTTGTTTGCAGTGATGCTTCCTAAGGCCCACTTAACTTCAGATTCCAGGATGTCTGGCTCCTGGAGTGAACCACTCTTGATGACACCATTGTGGTTATCTGGATCATGAAGATCTTTTTTTGTATAGTTCTTCTGTGTATTTGTGCCACCTCTTCTTAATATCTTCTGCTTCTGTTAGGTCCATACTGTTTCTATCCTTTATTATGCCCACCTTTGCATGAAATGTTCCCTTGGTATCTCTAATTTTCTTGAAGAGATCTCTAGTCTTTCCCATTCTATTGTTTTCCTCTATTTCTTTGCATTGATCACCGAGGACGGCTTTCTAATCTCTCCTTGCTATCCTTTGGAACTTTGCATTCAGATGGGTATATCTTTTCTCTTATCCTTTGCCTTTAGCTTCTCTTTTTTTTCTTAGCTATTTGTAAGGCCTCCTCAACCATTTTGCCTTTTTGCATTTCTTTTTCTTTGGGATGGTTTTGATCACTGCCTCCTGTACAATGTTGTGAGCCTCTGTCCATAGTTCTTCAGGCACTTTGCCTATCAGATCTAATCTCTTGAATCTACTTGTCACTTCCAGTGTGTAATCATAAGGGATTTGATTTAGGTCACACCTGAATAGCCTAGTGTTTTCCCCTACTTTCAGTATTCTTCTGAGAGAATACTATAGCCAAAATTTTGTTCTCCTGTATGTAATATTTTAGTTTTCTGTGGCTTCTTTTAAGATTTAAAAAATTTATCTCTGTTGTACAGAAATTTGTTGTTATATGTCTGTGTATGCTTTTGTTTGCCTTTATCCTGTTTGGAATATGCTGAAAATGGACTCATTTAAAACTGGGAAAGGAGTATATCAATGCTGTGTATTGTCACCTTGCTTATTTAAATTATATACAGAGTACATTGTGAAAAATGCTCGACTGGATAAATCACAAGCTGGAATTAAGATTGCTGGGAGAAATATAAACAATCTCAGATATGCAGACGATACCACTCTAATGGCAGAAAGTGAAGAGGAGCTAAAGAGCCTCCTGATATGGGTGAAAGAGGAGACTGAAAAAGCTGGCTTAAAACTTAGCATTCAAACAACTAAGATCATGGCATCCAGCCCCATAACTTCATGACAAATAGAACAGGAAAAAGTGGAAACAGTGACAGATTTTATTTTCTTGAGCTCCAAAATCACTGCAGACAGTAATGCAGCCAGGAAATTGAAAGATGCTTGCTCCTTGGAAGAAAAGTGATGGCAAACCTAGTTAGAGTATTAAAAAGCAGGGACATCACTTTGGCTACCAAGGTCCATATAGTCATAGCCATGGTTTTTCCAGTAGTCATGTATGGATGTGCGAGCTGGACCATAAAGAAGGCTGAGTGCTGAAGAACTGATGCTTTCGAACAGTATTGCTGGAGAAGACTCTTGAGAGTCCCTTGGGCAGCAGGGAGATCAAACCAGTCAATCCTAAAAGAAATCAACCCTGAATATTTATTGGAAGGACTGATGCTGAAGCTCCAATAGTTTGGCCACCTGATGCGAAGAACTGACTCATTGGAAAAGACTCTGATGCTGGGAAAGATTAAGGCAGGACAAGAGGTTGACAGAGGATGAGATGGTTGGATGGCAAACCCAACTCAATGGATAAGAGTTTGAGCAAACTCAGGGAGATCGTGAAGGACAGAGAAGCCTGGCACGCTGCAGTCCATGGGGTCTCAGAGTTGGACACGACTTAGTGACTGAACAACAACAGCAACAAAAGTCATTTATTTTGGTGCGCAGGTCTATGAGCCTTGACAAATGTGTAGTTTGTAGAACCACCACCACTCGCAGGACCTCGTTTTTTCACCCTCCCCAAATTCCCTTTGTGCTGCTCCTTAGTTTCCAACGCTTTCTGCACTTCTGATCTTGGCAAGCAATGATCTGTTATCTGTCTTACAGACCTGCCTTTTCCAGAGTCACACACAACCTTTAAAAATGGAGATAGGAGACGTACTAACACATTTCCGTCACCATTTCCCGTGACCATCTCTATGTTCTGCTTGCTAGGGATCTAGGAGGATTCTGTCTGAAATTCCAGGACTGTTTCCTCCCTGTCTAATCTCCGTGGACTCACGGATATTTTCTCACAGAGTTAGATCTTAGATCTTTGGCCAAAACATTGTTATGTTGTTTTGCATAAAAGTTTGTTCAGTTAAAAACAGTTAATAGTGATAAGGTAGATGATACTTCCTATTTTACATTGCCTTTGCAAAAATCAGACATGCCTTTATGACAGTCTGGACTGACGCCATACCCGTTGCCATGACTTAGGTCTTCCTGTATGTAGAAAGTACCTGAGCCATGTACTTGTATATTTAAAGTCCCTCTCACCTCTTTCTCTTCTTGTCTCCAAACAGTATATATATGCTGAAAAACAGCAGAAAATTTGATGAGCATAGCAGAATTGGGAGGGAGACATAATTTAACTAGTATCAGTTCTTGTCACAGTGTAGAAATGGTTAACCATTATTGATATCTAGACATACCTTGGACACCACAATAATAATTTCTGGAAGTTTGTTACTTTTTATTATGCTTAAACATGACTTTTAACTTGATTCTCTTTTGATCTCTATCATTTATTATAATATCACATCATATTTATTCTTTGCTTTGTCAGTTTTACGAAGGCTCTTGGTCAAAAATAGTAATATTATGATATAACCTGATCTGATTTGACTATTTGAATTACCTTAAATACTAAAAATAGAAAGGCATAGAAATAATTTGTGCCAGTTAAAAGGAAATTGTTTTAGAAAATTAACTGAAAGTTAACTTTTTATGATGATTGCCTTGTAATCTTATGCATAATTTTCTCTTAATTTTCTGGGACATTACTAAAATAGTCTTTGGAGGTCTTGTTCAAGTTAAACCGATTTTTTTTTGGTAACTGGACAAGGTTAATTTTTCAAAAATTTTCTGTGGCACTGAAATAAACATAAACTATGTCCCAAGAGCCTTGAACAGAGACTGCTTCAATAAGGAGTAATTAATTCATACATTCATACAGTAAACTTGAACTTGTGTGTACTAAAAGGCACAGATATTACCTTCACTTCATCAATCAATGCTAGGTATTGGGGATATAGAAAGAAGACTTCATTCTCTGCCTTCAAGGAGCTCATAATAACAATGACAGTCTTCAAAAATATCTTTGTGAACAGTTTTATTTTTATTCTAGTATAGTTGATTTACAATGTTGTTAGTATCAAGTGTATAGCAAAGTGATTCAATTATACATACATATATATCTATTTTTTTCAGATTTTTCCCTTATAGGTTATTAAAAAATATTGAGTATATTTCCCTGTGCTATACACTAGGTCCTTATCGGTTATCTATTTTATTCATGAAAGTGAAAGTTGAAAGTGTTAATCTCTTGGTTGTGTCCAACTCTTTGTGACCCCATGGACTGTAGCCAGCCAGGTTCCTCTGTCCATGGAATTCTCCAGGCAAGAATACTGGAGTAGGTAGCCATTCCCTTCTCCAGGGGATCTTCTCCTCCCAGGGACCTAACCTAGGTCTGCAGCATTGCAGGCAAATTCTTTACTGTCTGAGCCAGCAGGGAAGCCATATGTTAATCGCAAACTCCTAATTTATCTCCTTCTCCCCTTTCCCCTTTTGTTTCCCAGGTGGCACAGTGGTAAAGAATCCACCTGGCAATGCAGGAGACACAAGAGATGCTGGTTTGATCCCTGGCTTGGGAAGATCCCCTGGAGTAGGAAATAGCAACCCAGGGGGTCTCAAAGAGTCAGATGCCACTGAGCATACAACCATTAGTTTGTTTCCTATGTCTGTGTGTCTATTTCTGTTTTATATATAAGCTCATTTGTATCATTTCTTATAGATTGTACATATAAGCTGTATCATATGGTGTTTGTCTTTCTGCTTGTGGCTTACTTCACTTAGTATGATAATTTCTAGCCATGTTGCTACAAAGTTCACACCCTCTAGCAAGTCAGACAATGGTTTTTATTATGTGACTTTTGCCTATGAGCTAGTCTCCTCACACTCTTGGCTGTTGGCAAAACAGGCTACTTGCAGTCCATATGTTTCCTCTTGTTTGTACATTTGAGCTCATATTGGTCCCACCTTTGGAAAGCCCTTTTCTACTGGCAAATGTCTACTTGTCCTTAAAGATATGGGAGCATTCTTTCCCTCTGTTTTCACATGTGGGTTAGCTGTCTGGATTAGATGACCCTCTGGTTCCCATAGCCCATTTGTTTACCTTTTGTATAAGATGTATCACATGACATTGAAATCACCTGTTTATAAATGAATTAGTTGAAATCAGGAGCCCAGTTTTATCTTTGTAACATAGCACTTAGTGCAATACTGAATATGTAGTAGGTGCTCAGTAAATGCTTGAGTTCAGTTCAGTTCAGTTGCTCAGTCATGTCTGACTCTTTGCGACCCCATGAATCACAGCATGCCAGGCCTCCCTGTCCATCACAAACTCCCAGAGTTCACTCAGATTCATGTCCATCGAGTCAGTGATACCATCCAGCCATCTCATCCTCTGTTGTCCCCTTCTCCTCCTGCCCCCAATCCCTCCCAGCATCAGAGTCTTTTCCAGTGAGTCAATTCTTCACATGCGGTGGCCAAAGTACTGAAGTTTCAGCTTTAGCATCATTCCTTCCAAAGAAATCTCAGGGCTGATCTCCTTCAGAATGGACTGGTTGGATCTCCTTGCAGTCAAGGGACTCTCAAGAGTCTTCTCCAATACCACAGTTCAAAAGAAGAGGTTCGTGACATTGTACAGGAGACAGGGATCAAGACCATCCCCATGAAAAAGAAATGCAAAAAAGCAAAATGGCTGTCTGGGGAGGCCTTACAAATAGCTGTGAAAAGAAGAGAAGCAAAAAGCATAGGAGGAAAGGAAAGATATAAGCATCTGAATGCAGAGTTCCAAAGAATAGCACAGAGAGATAAGAAAGCCTTCCTCAGTGATCAATGCAAAGAAATAGAGGAAAAAAACAGAATGGGAAAGACTAGAGATCTCTTCAAGAAAATCAGAGATACCAAGGGAATATTTCATGCAAAGTGGGCTTGATAAAGGACAGAAATGATATGGATCTAACAGAAGCAGAAGATATTAAGAAGAGGTGGCACAGATATACAGAAGAACTGTACAAAAAAGATCTTCACGACCCGGATAATCACAATGGTGTGATCACTCATCTAGAGCCAGACATCCTGGAATGTGAAGTCAAGTGGGCCTTAGAAAGCATCACTACAAACAAAGCTAGTGGAGGCGATGGAATTCCAGTGGAGCTATTTCAAATCCTGAAAGATGATGCTGTGAAAGTGCTGCACTCAATATGCCAGCAAATTTGGAAAACTCAGCAGTGGCCACAGGACTGGAAAAGGTCCGTTTCATTCCAATCCCAAAGAAAGGCAATGGCAAGAATACTCAAACTACCGCACAGTAAATGCTTATTAACCCACAAAAGAAAGCAGGGCAAGTAATATCTTTCCCATCATACAGATGAGAGAACTGAGGCTCTCAGGCAATGACAACTTCTTTAGGGTCTGCCCAGCTACCAAGTCATAGGGCCAAAACACATTTTTAATTTCTTATTGCCAGCTTCAGCATTTTCCTCTCACACCTCAGATTCCTCTCCAGCACAGCTGCAAGCCATCTGTAAGGGCTATAGTTACATGTTGTTACATGCTGTTGTGGAAGGCGCATTAAGCTGGTAGTTATGAAATCTGACCTCAAATCTCAGCTTTTCTAGTAATTAGGGAGGTGGACCCCAGTGTTCTAGTCTGCAAATGTGAAGATTCAATGGAATTCTTAAGATTTTTAAAAATTCTTTAAAAAGTTCTATCAAGTAGTTATTTTTACTTAATTTGTTTATTTTCAATCCCATTTATTAGTAGATCCTGATACCAAGCTAAAACACAGAAATGTTAAATAATTTGTTCAGAGACTCCCTGCAAACTGGTGGTAGAATAGGAAATGAGCCTCTGTTTCTTTTCTATTGCTGTGGTGATATGTTGCCACAAATTTAGTAGCTTGAAACCACACAAGTTTATTATCTCACAGTTGTGGAGGTCAGAAGTCTGGGTGGCTCAGCTGGCTTCTCTATTTAATCTCTCACAAAGCTGGAATAAAACTGTTGACTGGCCTGGGCTGTTATTTGGAACCTCCAGGAAAGAATAGGTCTTCAGACTCATGCAAATTGTTGGCAGAATTCAGTTCCCTGTGGTTGTTGGACTGATGCCCCTTTTTTCTTGTTGGCTACCACCTGGAGGTTGTTCTCAGGTTCTAGGGGCGACTCATATTCTTTGGCCTATGGCTTTCCTTCTTCATCTTCAGAACCAGCATCTGGGGTATACTCAATAACCTTTGCTCCCACTGCATCTCTTCTGACTCTCTGCTTTCTTCTTTTGCTTATAAGGGTTCTTGTGATTATACTGGGGCTTCCTAGATGGTACTAGTTGTAAAGAACCTGCCTGCCAATGCAGTAGATATAAGAGAGTGGATTCAATCCCTGGGTCAGGAAGATCCCCTGGAGGAGGGCATGGCAAACTACTCCAGTATTCTGGCCTGGAGAATCCCATGAGAGAGGAGGCTGGTGGGCTACAGTCCATAGTCACAAAGAGTCAGACATGACTGAGGTAACTTAGCACACACACATGCACATGATTGTATTGTGCCTACTTGGTTATTCCATTGTAATCTCCCTTTATTAAGGTCAGGTGATTAGTAGTCTTAATTACATCTGAAGCTTCTTTTCATAGCACTACCTATATTTAGCCAGCGGGTTGAATAGCCAGAGGATAAGAATCTTGGGGAACTCTTTAGAATTATGACTAACACAAAGCCCTACCTGATCTTTTTTGAAATACCTGGTTTAAAAAAAATATTTTTATTTATTTGGCGTTATTGGGTTTTAGTTGCATCACATGGGATCTTTCCTTGAGGTGCATGGACGCCCCAGCTGTGGCATGCAGGCTCAGTCGTCACGGTGTGTGGGCTTAGTTGTGCTCTGTGGCACGTGGCATCGTAGTTCCCTGACCAAGGATTGAGTCCGCATTCTCTGCATTGCAAGGCAGTCTAACCACTGGGCCACCGTGGAAGTCCCCCAAACTACCTGACTTTTAAGCAAAGGTGCTGGCCCTCATTACTTAGTTCCCAATACAAATTTGTTTTTCTTGAATACTAAGTAATTTTGAATATCTCTATTATTCACGTAATGTAATTATAGATATATCTTACCACTCCTGGTCACATACACTTCATGTATGAGATAGCACAAACTTAATATTTATTTTTGATAGAGCAATTATTAGAGCCATCTCTCTGTTAATTCATCAAATGTTTATTAAATATATACTTTGCGTCAGCAACATTAGTTTTAAGTGCTGAGGATACAAAGGTGTAAAAGTTGGAAACTACATACAAAGAACCCATTCTTGTATTTGTTCATCACATATCTACCAGCACTTATGTGTCAGGGACTCTTCTAGTTCTGGGAATACAGTGGTGAAGTAAGATATTGCTCTCATGGAATGGTTATCCTAAGTGAGAAATCTGAAACTAAATAGATGAACAAATTAAGAGATATTACATTCTTGAGTGGTTTGTTAGTGCCATGAGGAAGATTATAGAGAGCAGTGAGGTGGGGAAATGGGGTGGGCGTGTTGTTGAGTATTGTTTTAGGTAGTATATGGTCAGGGAAGGATTCTTTTAGGTAGAGACCTGAGTAAAGTTTGAAAAATTTAGTTGGGAAGACATAAAAATAGGCCAACAATCAACAATAGATGAGGGAAATGCTATGACAGAAGTGAACGTATAAGAAGAATGCTAGAAGAGGATAAGAGCAGACAGAGAAATCCATCTAAGTCAGAGGCCAGGGAAGCCTGGAGGAGGAGTTGATAACTAAGTCAACACTTGAAAGATGGGTGTGAATGACTACGACAGTCAGATGGAGAATGTGTTGAAGGCAGAGTGAGCAGCACATGGGAAAATATGCATGTTATGAGAGGCAAAAAGAAACTTGCCTGTGGTTCAGATTGGTTGTGCTTTGAGCTTAGTAAGTGGAGAAATAATGGGAGATAGGCTAGTGATGAAGGCTGGGTTGAATATTAAAGGATGTTGTTGACTATGTTCAGAAGTTTTATTATTTTTATTTAAAAATTTTATTTATTCAGTTTCTGGCTGTGCTGGGTCTTTGTTGCTGTATGTGGGCTTTCTCTAGTTGCAGTGAGTGGGGGCTGCTCTCTAGTTGCAGTGCACAGGCTTCTCATTGAGGTGGCTTCTCTTGTTGTGGAGCATGGGCTTTAAGTGCTCAGGCTCAGTAGTTGTGGGGTTCAGGGGGATCTTCCCAGACCGGGGATTGAACCTGTGACCCATGTGTTTACAGGCAGATTTTAACCACTGGACCACCAGGGAAGTCCCTAGAAGCTTTAGATGGAAGAATACTTGGAAGCATTTTGAGTCCAAATGTGACATGATCAGATATATAGTTTTATAACATCACTAGAGGGCTTCCCAGGTGGCCCTAGTGGGAAAGAACATGCCTGCCAATACAGGAGACATAAGAAACGTGGGTTCAATCCCTGGGTCAGGAAGATCCCCTAGAGGAGAGCATGGCAGAGCATTCCAGTATTCTTGTCTAGAGAATCTCATGGACAGAGGAGTCTGGCAGGCTACACTCCATACGGTCACAAAGAGTCAGACACAACGTAAGTGACTTAGCATGCATGCAACATCACTAGAAGTAGTATGAAATATGAATATGAAAAGGCCATGAACAGAGGAAGGGAGAAAAGTCACAGCCATATATGAAAGCTAGACTGAGATGGCTTTGGTGGGGACAAAAGGAGGGGGCAGAATTTAGAGATAATATAGGTGAAGGTCTTCTGAACGTGAGAGGTGAGAGGAACAGAATCAAGCATCTGCCATAGTTTACTGGATATGGCAAATTCAAGGAGATAGGAAATACTGGAGGAGGAATAGATTTGGGGTACAAGTTGAGGAGTTCAGTTTTCGACATATTGAATCTGGGTTCCCAAGGGATAGTTAAATGGGCATTTTAAACAGGCAACTTAATATTCTTGTTTGAAGTACAGACTGAAGAAATTAAAGACCATATTGATGGTAGTTGTAACCACAGACATGAATGAGATCACCCAGGGAAAATGCATAGAATAGCAAGAGAAAATGGGCTTAAGGGAAGGGAGAAAAAAGAGCCTTCAGAGGAAACTAAGAAGAATTGGCTTCAGGTACATAATGTCACAAAAGCCAAGAGAGTTTCAAGAATTATTTTCTTTAATACCTTAAAAAATATACATCTTTTGAAATGACAAAGTAATTAAACAACAAAGACAAAATAAAATTCCAGCAACAGGGAATACCAAGCTTCGTCAGAGTCCTCATTCCATTCCCCCAAAATAATACAGACCAGTGGAAAGTTTTGTAGTACAAGAAAAAAGAAACCATGGAAAATTTTAAATCACCAAAATGAATGGTCTATAAGAGTGTTTCCAAACAGTGATGGGGGACATTGCATCACAACCATTTGAGGTATGTGTGAAAAATGAAAATTCCTAGTCTTCATCCAAAATACTACAGAGTTATTTCAGCAGATAATGAGAAACATGTATTTTAAACAAGTTCCTCAAATGATTTTTATGTGCATTATCAATTGAGAACCAACCAGGTCTAAGAAACAGCAATTTTTCAAAATATATATTAATGTCAGCTTGAATAAAATAAAAAATATTACTAAACTGAAAAGTGTCATTGATAATTATTGGAAATACCAAAGAGGATCAAAGAAGCAGATTGTAAATCAATATATAATAATATACCTTTTAAGTTTACATAGTAATTCATAATAACATATTTCTACAAGAAGAATGACATGGAATTTATGACAGAAAAAAACAGAAAATTTTCCAGTAATTAAAAAATTATTGACTAGAAATAGAAAGAGGTAATGTCAAAGAATGCTCAAACTACCGCACAATTGCACTCATCTCACACACTAGTAAAGTAATGCTCAAAATTCTTCAAGCCAGGCTTCAGCAGTACGTGAACTGTGAACTTTCAGATGTTCAAGCTGGTTTTAGAAAAGGCAGAGGAACCAGAGATCAAATTGCCAACATCCGCTGGATCATGGAAAAAGCAAGAGAGTTCCAGAAAAACATCTATTTCTGCTTTATTGACTATGACAAAGCCTTTTACTATGTGGATCACAATAAACTGTGGACAATTCTGGAAGAGATGGGAATACCAGACCACCTGACCTGCCTTTTGAGAAATCTGTATGCAGGTCAGGAAGCACCAGTTAGAACTGGACATGGAACAACAGACTGGTTCCAAATAGGAAAAGGAGTACGTCAAGGCTGTTTATTGTCACCCTGCTTATTTAACTTCTATGCAGAGTACATCATGAGAAACGTTGGACTGGAAGAAACACAAGCTGGAATCAAGATTGCCGGGAGAAATATCAATAACCTCAGATATGCAGATGACACCACCCTTATGGCAGAAAGTGAAGAGGAACTAAAAAGCCTCTTGATGAAAGTGAAAGAGGAGAGTGAACAAATTGGCTTAAAGCTCAACATTCAGAAAACGAAGATTGTGGCATCTGGTCCCATCACTTCATGGGAAATAGATGGGAAAACAGTGGAAACAGTGTCAGACTTTATTTGGGGGGGCTCCAAAATCACTGCAGATGGTGATTGCAGCCATAAAATTAAAAGACGCTTACTCCTTGGAAAAAAAGTTATGACCAACCTAGATAGTATATTCAAAAGCAGAGACTTCACTTTGCCGACTAAGGTCCATCTAGACAAGGCTATGGTTTTTCCTATGGTCATGTATGGATGTGAGAGTTGGACTGTGAAGAAGGCTGAGTGCCGAAGAATAGATGGTTTTGAACTGTGGTGTTGGAGAAGACTCTTGAGAGTCCCTTGGACTGCAAGGAGATCCAACCAGTCCATTCTGAAGGAGATCAGCCCTGGGATTTCTTTGGAAGGAATGATGCTAAAGCTGAAACTCCAGTACTTTGGCCACCTCATGCGAAGAGTTGACTCATTGGAAAAGACTCTGATGCTGGGAGGGATTGGGGGCAGGAGGAGAAGGGGACGAGAGAGGATGAGACGGCTGGATGGCATCACTGACTCGATGGACATGAGTCTGAGTGAACTCTGGGAGTTTGTGATGGACAGGGAGGCTTGGCATGCTGTGATTCATGGGGTCACAAAGAGTCGGACACGACTGAGTGACTGAACTGAACTGAACTGATAGAGTCTTAGTCAATATTTTTAATGCACTTTTTTGGGTTCACTATACATAAAAGCACATCATAAATACATAATCATAAATGCACTGCTTGATGAATTGTTACAAAGTGAGCATATCTGTGTCACTATGACCCAGATCAAGGCCAGTCCCTTGGGCTCCCCAGGTGGCGCTAGTGGTAAAGAACCTGCCTGCCGATGCAGGAGACATAAGAAACGTGGGTTTGATCCCTGGGTTTGAAAGATCCCCTGGAGAAAGAATGGCAACCCACTCCAATATTCTTGCCTCAAGAATCCCATGGAGAGAGAAGCCTGGCAGTCTCCAGTCCACAGGATCGCAAAGAGTCAGACACGATTGAAGCGATTTAGTAAGGTGGATTCTTAACCTGGAGACTATCAGTAAAGTCCCTCATTGAGTGATTACTGACTGATTTGGTTGATTAGAATCTATAGTAAGTGGGATGGATATCACAAACTTAGTTTATCATGGGATGCATTGTCCTACAGGTTTTCAGCCTTGACGTCATCCTTGATTACTCCCTTTCTCTCCTTCCCCAATCCAATCCTTCTAATGTATTAGAAGGCCTGCCTTCAGATTCTTCCATTCTTTCCCACCCTCAGCTAATCCATTTTTCACAAAGAAACCAGAGTGACCTTTAAAAAATTTAAGTCTGATCATTTCTGTCACATAAAATCTTTTCAAGGCTTCTCATTGCACTGAGAATAAAGTCCGGACTCCTTAACGTGGCCAGTAATGCTTTGGATGAACTTGCTGGGGTTTGCTTCTCTGGTTTCACATTCTATTATTCTCCCCTTCACTCTATGTCTACCTGTTCCTTGACCTCACCTGTTCATACTTCAGGGACTTTTCTTCACAGTTTAACTAGAATGCCTTGCTAGATCATTAGCTGGGTTAGTCTCACTTTCAGTTCAAATGATGCCTTTTCTGAAAGACTTTCTCTGATCATACTACCAAAAGTAGCTTTCCTCTTTTCTTCACATTTTTTTACATCACTTTTTATTATTTGAAATTACCTTATTTGTTATTTGCTTATGATCTCACTCTAGTAGAATATTAGCTGTAAGGGGGTCAGAGCCCTTCTATATCTTGTTCACTTTTGTGTCCAGTTCCAATAATAGTATTGTTTCTGGCTTTATAAATATTTATTCAAAGAATAAATAAACACCATGGTTGAATTTATTCAGCTTTCTTCAGATTTTGCCACCTTGTAAACACAGATTCTCATGATCTTTAGAAGTAGAGCAGTTAAACATATGGTTGTTTTTAAAAGCCAGATTGCCTGGATTCAAACACCAGTTTTACAGATTGCTAAATGGTGTGGCATTGAGGAATTCACACATCTGTGCAAGCCTGTTTCCTCCCCTTCCTCCTCCCATGGGGCTGATACTAATTAGTGTTTTACAGCAAGGGTTATGATGAGGAATATATGAGATAATCCATGTAATGTGCTTAGAACAGAGTATAGTCAGAACAGGTACCTAGTGCTCCATAAATATTTGTTATGAATTCTAGTACAGGGAGTTATGTGGAGATATTGCCATAAATGTGGGTAGAATCCAGTCATCTGTGTGCTAAGCTTTCAGAAAGAGTGGGAAAGTTCTCCTGCTTCCAAATCTTCTACACGCCTGTTACATTGCATGACATTTATCTTTGGGTATTTTTTTTTCTTTCAATTTTGTCATGGTTTATCCTCAGCAAGCAGCAATACATGTTGGACAAGGAGAGATCAGGGTGGAAAACAGAAGACAGAGTGCCCAGAAACGGGGGAGGACTGTGTAGAAGGGAACCAACATGGCGGGTGCAGGGAGCAGACTAAGTCAAGCAGATCCAGAGAGGGTGAGACGCAGGTGAGGGACGGGACACACGGAGGGCTCCCATCCTCGAGGGGAACTGGGAGGAACAAAGCCTTTAGATACAACGGACCCGGACCTGGGAGCCAAGCCAGAGATTAAGGAATAGATCCTCTAGTTCCTGGACTGGAATATAAGACAGTTAATGCACATAGCTCAGCTGGACTCAGGTTCAGCCAAGAGGCCTTGCAGAGCTCCTGTAAAGGGAACAATATTGGTCTCAGATTTGACCATTTGGTTAAAATATAACTAGAGGTATTTAAGAGCTGGAATCTAAACAGTTCATAAGATCTTTAAAGTGGAAGCATAGTTGGTATAGTAACAAGGACTTGGGCTAGAGTCAGACCCTTAGGTTTCAGCTTTGCTGTTTACAATCTGTCCCACTTTGGGTAGATTTTGGGTAGATTTCTTAACTCCCCTGAACTTCAGTTTCTCTATTTGATGAAAAAGAAAATAATTATGTATGTACTTACTATCTAAAATTATATATATATATATATATGTATATACACACACACACATGCATATATATATATATACATACACATAGTAGAATTTTTTCAGTGAGCTAACCCATGGAAGCATTGCACTGAGTTCTAGGCATGGCATAGATGCTCAATAAATGAGTTTCTCTCACTACTGATTTGGTCAATCATACATTTTAGGTGACTGTTTTTGCATTTCTCTATTAATAATAGTGGGGCTTCAGTTGGTAAGGAATCTGCCTACAATGCAGGCAACCCGGGTTTGATTCCTGGGTTGGGGAGATCACCTGGAGAAGGAAATGGCAACCCACTCCAGTATTCTTGCCTGGAGAATCCCATGGACAGAGAAGCGTGGCAGGCTACAGTTCATGGGGTTGCAAGAGTTGGACACGACTTTGCAACCAAACCACCACCATCACCATTAATAATAGTTCTTTTTAATACTTTATTTTAAAAAAGCATAAGTTTAAAAATAGCATTACAGACAAATAATCATTGACATGGAAGAAAGTGTTTTTCTTAAGAGAAAAATAAAAAAAAATCAAAATATTTCTTAAATTTATTTTTGTAGAGAAAAACGATGGAAAAATCTTTGATAGATCACACAACATATTTTAACATTTTGTTTATCTTTGTGATAGAATTATAGATAATTTTTGTTTTCTCTCTCTGTAAATTCCAACACTTTCTATTATTACCATTTTAAGCTTTCCTATAATTGCAATTAGAGGAAAAATAAAGGCACTTTTTTCAAGTAGAAGTGAAAAATACTTGTAAAAACAATAGTTCTTTTTGCCTGCCAAGGGCAAAACATTGTAGCAGTGAATAGGGAAGGTGTGGGACAAAAGAAGAAGAAATAATAGTGAGTGTCAGGCCTACATGGAGGATCCAGTGGGGTATCACTGATATGCTCTAGGGTTTTCCAGGGTTGTCCCCTGGCAAGTGGGAAGAGGCACTTGCCCAGTTAACTCCTTCTTGTCTTTTCCTTAAATTATTCTGGGAAGTGGTTTCTTATTTCCATGCCATATCACAGTGATTATAGACCCTCCCTTTACTCTTATGATTATTTGATGACTAGCTATCTTCTTCACTGAGCTTCTGGCTCCATTGGGGAAGGGGACATATTTGTATGTGTTGTGTCCACAGTGTGCAAACTGACCAAAATACAGTTCATGTAATAAGAGGGTACCAGGACTGGGAAGGGGAGCCCTAAAAAATTGGAATGTTGAGGTCATTTAAAACAAACTTCTCTCCCTCTATATTTTTCCTAGGGCTTTCAGAATTAATTGTGGCACAGATATTAAGATTCATTTTTGAGATCTTGGAGATTTATAAACTCATTATCTACATGATGGGCAGAATTTTCTTTCTGGAAGATCTTGGTATCAGTTCAGTTGCTCAGTCGTGTCTGACTCTTTGGAACCTCATGAACTGCAGCACGCCAGGCCTCCCTGTCCATCACCAACTCCTGGAGTTCACCCAAACTCTTGTCCATTGAGTCAGTGATGCCATCCAGCCATCTCTTCCTCTGTCATCCCCTTCTCCTCCTGCCCCCAATCCCTCCCAGCATCAGAGTCTTTTCCAATGGTCACGTCTTCGCATGAGGTGGCCAAAGTACTGGAGTTTCAGCTTTAGCATCAGTCCTTCCAAAGAACACCCAGGACTGATCTCTTTAGAATGGACTGGTTGGATTTCCTTGCAGTCCAAGGGACTCTCAAGAGTCTTCTCCAACACCACAGTTCAAAAGCATCAATTCTTTGGCGCTCAGTCTTCTTCCCAGTCCAACTCTCACATCCATACATGACCACTGGAAAAACCATAGCCTTGACTAGACAGACCTTTGTTGGCAAAGTAATGTCTCTGCTTTTGAATATGCTATCTAGGTTGGTCATAACTTTCCTTCCAAGGAGTAAGTGACTTTTAATTTCATGGCTGCAATCGCCATCTCCAGTGATTTTGGAGCCCAAAAACATAAAGTCTGACACTGTTTCCACTGTTTCCCCATCTATTTCCCATGAAGTGATGGGACCAGATGCCATGATCTTAGTTTTCTGAATGTTGAGCTTTAAGCCAACGTTTTCACTCTCCTCTTTCACTTTCATCAAGAGGCTTTTTAGATCCTCTTCACTTTCTGTCATAAGGGTGGTATCTGCATATCTGAGGTTATTGATATTTCTCCTGGCAATCTATATTCCAGCTTGTGCTTCCTCCAGCCCAGCGTTTCTCATGATGTACTCTGCATATAAGTTAAATAAGCAGGGTGACAATATAAAGGCTATCTATGCCTTGGTAAATTTCAGCAAAATATGATATCTTAATAATAATTACTCCATCCCACTTAGGTTTAGGAATACATCAGTCTTTTTCAACCAAATAATATTGTATTTGTCAGAGTACATAAGAGTAGAATCTTACATATTACATTGTTGTTGTTTAGTCACTAAGTCGTGTCTGACTCTCTGCCACCCCATGGACTGTGTAGCCCACCAGTCTCCTCATGTCCATCCCCAGGCAAGAATACTGGAGCGGGTTGCCATTTCCTTCTCCAGGGGATCTTCCTAACCCAGGGTCTGAACCTGCATCTCCTGCATTGCAGGCAGATTCTTTACTACTGAGCCATGTGGGATATCCTACATATTACATAAATGATAGACAAAATTCTGTCCAAAAATATTGCGTGAGGTATGAGACTTACTGAAGAATGAAAAGATGGATTTCACCTTAAAAGTATACTTACCATAAATTAAGTTCCTCTATTAACTTTTATCAAGTGTTTTTTCATTCAGTCATGAAAAATAATATGGAAATTAAACAACACTTTACTTAAACTAGAACTTTTTTGGTGCATTGGCACAAAAATGAAAATTGCTAAAATTGAACAGCTAGAGATTTTTCTTGGAGAGTGGATATGAAATATGACATCTTATTTTTTGGTAAAACACCAAAAATAATGATGTGGAGTTAAGTGAGTTCACAGTTTTCTAATGAAAACAGTTTAGGGGAAAGAATGCATAAAAGTTAGACATTTAAGGGAAATTTTTGCATTTACCTATCTCAGATTGGTAGGAAATGATTGCAATGTTTTTCCAGGAACTTGTCTACATTTTTGAGTAATTGTTTTCATTATTTTGAAATGAAGGAAACAAGAAAAAAAATTTGGATTCACTAGAGTAAGCAAAATAAGCATTTTCTGCATGCTTTTCTTAGTTACAATTTATTGACCTTTGTAGGGAACAAGGTATAAGGAAGGTTGAGAAGTGCTTGCAAACGAGACTCTCAACCAGGGCTGAACGTTCTTGCAAACGAGATGTTCTGCCCAGTGTAGGGAACTAGGTTTAAGGAAGGTTGAGAAGTGCTTGCAAACGAGACTCTCAACCTGAGCTGAACATTCTGGCAAACGAGATGTTCAGCTAAGAATCCTGTTTGTTCCTGTGGGAAAAGAACATTTCTTGCACACAAGGATGTTTCTCTGATTCCTCAATAGGAACAGACCCTGGGACAAAACGGATTCTAAGTTGATAAGGAAGTTCCCCAAAACAAAGTCTTAGCTACAGTAAATAAGTCAAGGTAAAGGTTATCTCACCCTGTGCCTGCGCACTGTATAGTCTCTGAATCATAGTGCTTGGCAGCTTGCCCTGTAGGTTGTTGTGCAAGGGATATAAAATAAAGTAGCTGTAAAAAACAAGTGTTAAAATATAAAGATTTAAACCACTCTGCAGTGTTGGTGTTTCATTCTGTCGCCAGCAGACCTTCACTGTGCGTGAGTCCCTGGCCAAGGCCTTTAAATATATTTTCATTGTCTTCACAATAGTCTTATAGATGCAGAAACTGATTCTTGCCCAAGGCCACAGATTGAATAGGATCAGCCTGAATTTTCACTGAGATTTCTCTGAGTTTCCATTAAAACATGTTGCACTCTCCAAATTAAAATTCTAAAAATGTGAACATGATAAACTTAATTTTAACTGCTAAACAGAATTCAAAGAAGCTAAAACAAAGTAGCTTCATTTTCAAAGTGTTCAATTAATGAGTGTATATGAAAAGATTTTAATATAAATGTTTTAATATAAGTCTTTTGACAAATCTCTTAGCTAATGGGTCTCTACAGATAATGTTACTGATTTCCAATGACCATACTGGGACTAATTACCTGTTGAGCTAATTATTGTGGTGACATTTTTCTTGAATAGAAAATAGAATGAAACATTTTGTCAATGTAAACATTCATCCATTCAAAATCTTTTCCCAGCGGATTATGGGGTACTACCTTGTTGATGAGATGAAGAGGCTGAGATAAATCCATTAAAAATTCCTGAAACTGGCTACTGGGAAAATCCCTTATTCAACAGAGAGAGGATAAGCAGTCCCTTAAACCAACAATGGCAGGATGTTCTCAGGGAATCAGGCCTGGCTCTCTGCCCTTGCGTTGTGTGGCACATGACAAACAGTAGTAAAAATTAGCCATTATTGGCATTTGTCAACCCTCTGGTTCCGTGGCAGGAAAACGGAAACAGAGGCAATCACGCTCAATTTAAGTCTCTCTCGATGTCAGGCTTTTCGGAGACTCGCGCGGACATCAGAGGAGACTCAAAAAGGTTTACAGATGTGCAGTCAGCTATGACAGTGATGCTGTCAACGTGGCTCACGGATCAACTCACGATTAAGATATCAAAAGCGATCCCTGTGCCTTGCTGACAGCTGGTTCAATTGTTTGCACCTGGTTCCCCGGCATTACACATGTGTCTGGAATGGATTATTCTGGCTTGCGCTAGACAGATTTCACCTTTCCTCATCGTGACGTCCTCCAGCAGCATCACTGCTGAAGACCAGAGGGCTCTCTACAAGGGCCCACGGGGGAAAGGAGCTGGTGTGCTTTTGGAAATGGGCTATCAGGGCTGACAAGGTTATCATTTAAGGCTGGTTCTTGATAACTAGTTAACAGGGATATATGAATAGTGCTGGCTTCCTCCACCAATCAGGGAAAGCCATGAGATCTGACATCTGTCTAGTAGGGATGCTCTGTGCTCTTTGGATAGTAGTGTCACCAGGCATCCAGCCATCATGAGTCTCTTGTGGAACTGGACAGAAGAGTATGAGCCACGCTTGGTCTCCTGAACTTTCGTGTTACCCTCTCTCGCCCTCACAGGCAAATTCACTGTGAAGCTGACCAAGGTTAAGCTTCAGATTCTTGCAACTTCAGGGACCCTTTCCCAGGTTCTGAGAGCTGCCCTGGCAAAGGGTTCACATGGTTGCATGATTTCATAAAATGTGCAAATGTAAGACATTTTAACCACAGTGGGTTAAGACTGCTGTTTCTTTCCACTTTGACTTCTCTGACATCCTTCCCGTTATGTGAAATGGTGTTGGAGTGGTTGTGGGCGCTTTTAGTTTCTGGCTGAGGGGAAGTTGAGTTGGGGACACATTTAGTTTGGGTTTAGCAGAATATTTTTTGTGGTTTTGCAGTCACTTCCGTGTGTATTTGAATTATTGCTGGCTTCCAGGAATACTCCTACTGTCCATTATTTTTTTAATTTATTTTCTGATTGAAGGATAATTGCTTTACAGAATTTTGTTTTCTGTCAAACATCAACAAGAATTAGCCATAGGTATACATATGTCCTCTTCCTCTTGAGTACTGTCCATTATTTATGCCTAATTTTGAATTCAGAGTCTATATTCTTTTTCTTAAGGTGGATCCCCTAAATTGTAAAAGTTTCAGCCTCCACAATATCTGATATCTCCTGCGTGTTCCTTGTACCCAGTGATCCACATCCTGTCAGTTCCATCTAGGACTCTGCTACACTGACTCTTGAAAAACTAAAAACCCCAATTCATAGTGTTTGCTGACTTCTGTGGCCAATTTCCATTGCTGATACCAAGCTACCAATGGTTTAACAACCAACTCACAAAATTTCTGAATATATAATTGACCCTTGCAGGCTGGTACAAGATGGCTCCAGGATGCTAGAATTCTCTCTAAGCAGTATTTCTATGAACTGGCCTCTTTTCTTGTCTTCATTTCTAATTATCTTGGTTCAGACTATCTTCTCTCAATCCCATCCTCCCAAGACTATTGTTAAAATTTCCTTATCATGTTTCCAGCTACCCAGCTGTTTTGAGCTCTATCTTCTAAAATATCACCAGATTTACTTCTTAAAATCTAAGATTGACCATGTGACCCTCTTGCTTTAATCTTCTTCTGGCTTCCCTAATATTGATAAGGGAGAAAGTAAACTTCTGACCTTGTTTACAAGCTCCTTCATGCTTTTACCGGTCTGTCTGGGCTCATCTCCGTGCATAGCAACTAGGGCTTCCTGAATGAATTCAGTCCTTCCCGAACATGACGAAGCCATCACTTTTCAGTGCCTTTGTTCATGCTGTGCTTCTGCTTGAATTCTGCTTCTTTTCTTTCTCCACTTGGCAAACTCCTGTGTACATGTCTACACTGGTCTGTTTTACAGACTGTGGAAAACTTTCTCTGCACTAGGGTCACCTCAAGGATGTCTTTTGAGGAGACTCACTGAATTCATAGAAGTCTACTTGAAAACCTAGGGCAAAAAGATGAACAAAAGAATGAAATATCTCCGCATAAGGAGTTACATTTCCCCAAATTCCCTGGGCACCTGGCCAAACAGTACCAAATAATATACATTATCTCACTATATAAGACCACTTCTTTCTTTACTGGCTTTAAAGTCACTTATTATGGCAGGATTAACAAAACTATGTTTCAATATGGACTCCTGAAGCCAGGAGTTTGAAAATTTAACCTCAGGTTTTCTGCCCACATCAGCTTTCAGAGGTAGTCATAAAAACGCTTTCTGCTTACTGAACCTATAGCCTGTTTCACATCATGTCATTCAAAAACCATCTGTGTCTCTTGTCCTTTCAGTTGCATTTCCTGTGAAGATTACTTACCCTCATAAGCTCTGGGATCCTCCAGCAGGATTCTGACTCTACTTTTTATAGCGCTTATGAGAATGTGTGTAGTCATCTGTTTATATGCCTATCTCCCATGACTGGACTATATGCTCTTTAAGAATAGGCACCATGTCTTTTTAAAAAAAATTTTTTTATTTTAATTGGAGGCTAATTACTTTGTGGTGGTTTTTGCCATACATTGACATGAATCAGCCATGGGTGTGCTGTACATGTGTCCCCCCATCCTGAACGCCCCTCCCACGAACCCTCCCCATCCCATCCCTCTGTGTTGTTCCAGTGTACTGGCTTTGAGTGCCCTGCTTCATGTATCGAACTTGGGACTGGTCATCTATTTCACATATAGTAATATATATGTTTCAATTCTGTTCTCTGAAATCATTCCACCCTTGCCTTCTCCTACAGGGTCCAAAAGTCTGTTCTTAATGTCTGTCTCTTTTTCTGTCTTGCATATAGGGTCATTGTTACCTTGTTACCATCTTTCTTAATTCCATATATATGCATTAATATACTGTATTGGTGTTTTTCTTCCTGACTTACTTCACTCTGTATAATAAATAGGCTTCTATTTCATCCACCTCATTAGGACTGACTCAAATGTGTCCTTTTTATAGCTAAGAAATATTCCATTGTGTAAATGTATCACAACTTTCTTATCCATTCATCTGCCGATGGACATCTAGGTTGCTTCCACGTCCTAGCTATTGTAGAGAGTGCTGCAGTGAACATTGGGGTACATGTGTCTCTTTCAGTTCTGGTTTCCTTGGTGTGTATACCCAGCAGTGGGATTGCTGGGTCATAGGGCAGTTCTATTTCCAGTTTTTTAAGGAATCTCCACACTGTTATCCATAGTGGCTATACTAGTTTGCATTCCCACCAACAGTGTAAGAGGGTTCTCTTTTCTCCATACCCTCTCCAGCATTTATTGTTTGTAGACTTTTTGATGGCAGCCATTCTAACTGGTGTGAGATGGTACCTCACTGTGGTTTCGATTTGCATTTCTCTGATAACGAGTGATGTTGATGTTGAGCATCTTTTCATGTGTTTGTTGGCCATCTGATGTCTTTGGAGAAATCTGTTTAGTTCTTCGGCTCATTTTTTGATTGGGTCATTTATTTTTCTGGTATTGAGCTGCAGGAGCTGCTTGTATATTTTTGAGATTAGTTGTTTGTCAGTTGTTTCATTTGTTATTATTTTCTCCCATTCTGAAGGCTGCCTTTTCAACCTTGCTTATAGTTTCCTTCATTGTGCAAAAGCTTTTAATTTTAATTAGGTCCCATTTGTTTATTTTTGCTTTTATTTCCATTACTCTGGGAGGTGGGTCATAGATTACTTACCCTCAAAAGGTTCTAGGGTTCTCCAGCAGGGTTCTCTCTGTGCTTTTTATAGCACTTATGAGAATGTGTGTAGTCATCGGTTTGCATGCCTGTCTCCTATGACTAGACCATGTGCTCTTCAAGGATAGGCACCAAGTCTTATTAATCTTGGTATCTTCAATGCTTGAGGAAAGGAGCCCTCAGTAGACATAGAAGTCCTCCTTCAGTGTGTAGAATAAAGAATGGATGGGTGGGTATATGAAGGAAAGAATGTAGTAGGAAAGGCAGAGGTCAAAGTAGGTGGGATAAGTTTTCCCATGTCCATCCATGTGACAGTCAGAATACTCTGTTCCAAGATGATAGACTCAGACCACAATTCTAGAAATAACAATGGAAGCTCTTGGTTTTGTCTGTTAATGTTTATAAGCACAATATCTTTATGAAATTGATCCTTATTCTTGATATGGTAAAATTTAAACCTTAAAAAAGAGAGAGTTTCGATAAGAGGAGAAATTTTACTAGAATACAAGCCTGGCTTATGCACATTGTAGCTAAACCATGAGCAGCTATTGCATCAGAACAGTTCAGTTCAGTTGCTCAGTCATGTCCGACTCTTTGCTACCCCATGAATCGCAGCACACCAGGCCTCCCTGTCCATCACCAACTCCTGGAGTTCACTCAGACTCACGTCCATTGAGTCGGTGATGCCATCCAGCCTTCTCATTCTTGGTCGTCCCCTTCTCCTCCTGCCCCCAGTCCCTCCCAGCATCAGAGTCTTTTCCAATGAGTCAACTCTTCACATGAGGTGGCCAAAGTACTGGAGTTTCAGCTTTAGCATCATTCCTTCCAAAGAAATCCCAGGGTTGATCTCCTTCAGAATGGACTGGTTGGATCTCCTTGCAGTACAAGGGATTCTCGAGTGTCTTCTCCAACACCACAGTTCAAAAGCATCAATTCTTCAGTGCTCAGCCTTCTTCACAGTCCAACTCTCACATCCATACATGACCACAGGAAAAACCATAGCCTTGACTAGATGGACCTTAGTCAGCAAAGTAATGTCTCTGCTTTTGAATATGCTATCTAGGTTGATCATAACTTTTCTTCCAAGGAGTAAGTGTCTTTTAATTTCATGGCTGCAGTCACCATCTGCAGTGATTTTGGAGCCCCCCAAAATAAAGTCTGACACTGTTTCCACTGTTTCCCCATCTATTTCCCATGAAGTGATGGGACTGGATGCCATGATCTTCGTTTTCTGAATGTTGAGCTTTAAGCCAACTTTTTCACTTTCACCAAGAGGCTTTTTAGTTCCTCTTCACTTTCTGCCATAAGGGTGGTGTCATCTGCATATCTGAGGTTATTGATATTTCTCCCGGCAATCTTGATTCCAGCTTGTTCTTCCTCCAGCCCAGCGTTTCTCATGATGTATTCTGCATATAAGTTAAATAAGCAGGGTGACAATATACAGCCTTGACGTACTCCTTTTCCTATTTGGAACCAGTCTGTTGTTCCATGTCCAGTTCTAACGGTTGCTTCCTGACCTGCATACAGATTTCTCAAGAGACAGGTTAGGTGGTTTCTTTCAGAATTTCCCACAGTTTATTAGTGTTATTTGAGAAAAGGGGATGGACAGGGCCAACTAGGGGAAGAGAAGGTAAGCTAAGAGAGGAGGAAAGGAAAGCAGTGTGCAAAAAAATGCAGAATGGGCTGATATGATAATAAAGAAACACTTGCTATTAGGAAGAAACAGGGATGGATCACAGTAATAAGGGAAGAAATGAATATTTGGAACAGAAAGGCAGCAGACTAAGTAAAAAAAAAAAAGATAGGAATTTCTGAAATGGATGAGAAGATTCGCAGGCCCTAATTATAGACTGATGTACAGAGCACTTTCTTATAGATTGTAAATATACATTATATGTTGATATTTCTGAACTTAAAGACAGTGTTTCCCAAACTATGTTCTGTGGAACACTACTGTCTTCAAGATGATAATAGTTAGTTTCGCTGGAAAAATATTCCATGTACCTTATAACTAAGCTTCTTGTAGATGCATTTGCTTACTTAGATATTAAAGTAGCTGAGAATTTTAAAAATATTTTTCCCTTAAAAACATTTTTTTTAAATTATTTTTAATTTTTATTTTATTTTTTTACTTTACCGTATTGGTTTTGCCATATATTGACATGAATCTGCCACGGGTGTACATGAGTTCCCAATCCTGAACCTCCCTCCCACCACCCTCCCCATGTCATCTCTCTGGGTCATCCCAGTGCACCAGCCCCAAGCACCCTGTATCCTGTATCGAACATAGACTGGTTATTCGTTTCTTACCTGATAGTATACATATTTCAATGCCATTCTCCCAAATCGTCCCACCCTCTCCCTCTCCCACAGAGTCCAAAAGTCTGTTCTATACATCTGTGTCTCTTTTGCTGTCTCGCATATGGGTTATCATTACCATCTTTCTAAATTCCATATATATATGTGTTAGTATACTGTATTGGTGTTTTTATTTCTGGCTTACTTCACTCTGTATTATCGGCTATAGTTTCATCCACCTCATTAGAACAGATTCAAATATATTCTTTTTAATGGCTGAATGATACTCCATTGTGTATATGTACCACAGCTTTCTTATCCATTCATCTGCTGATGGGCATCTAGGTTGCTTCCATGTCCTGGCTATTATAAACAGTGCTGAGATGAACATTGGGGTACATGTGTCTCTTTCAATTCTGGTTTCCTCAGTGTATATGCCCAGCAGTGGGACTGTTGGGTCATATGGCAGTTCTATTTCCAGTTTTTTAAGGAATCTCCACACTGTTTTCCATAGTGGCTGTACTAGTTTGCATTCCCAGCAACAGTGTAAGAGGGTTTCTTTTTCTCCACACCCTCTCCAGCATTTATTGCTTGTAGACTTTTGAATTGCAGCCATTCTGACTGGGGTGAAATGGTACCTCATTGTGGTCTTGATTTGCATTTCTCTGATAATGAGTGATGTTGAGCATCTTTTCATGTGTTTGTTAGCCATCCATATGTCTTCTTTGGAGAAATGTCTATTTAGTTCTTTGGCCCATTTTTTGATTGGGTCATTTATTTTTCTGGAATTGAGCTGCATAAGTTGCTTGTATATTTTTGAGATTAGTTGTTTGTCAGTTGCTTCATTTGCTATTATTTTCTCCCATTCTGAAGGCTGTCTTTTCACTTTGCTTTTAGTTTCCTTTGTTGTGCAGAAGCTTTTAATCCAACAACACATTAAAAAGATCATACACCATGACCAAGTGGGCTTTATCCCAGGGATGCAAGGATTCTTCAATATCTGCAAATCAATCAGTGTAATTCACCACATTAACAAATTGAAAAATAAAAGCCATGTGATTATCTCAATAGATGCAGAGAAAGCCTTTGACAAAATTTATCATCCATTTATGATAAAAACTCTCCAGAAAGCAGGAATAGAAGGAACATACCTCAACATAATAAAGGCTATATATGACAAACCCACAGCAAACATTATCCTCAATGGTGAAAAATTGAAAGCATTTCCCCTAAAGTCAGGAACAAGGTAAGGGTGCCCACTTCACCACTACTATTCAACATAGTTCTGGAAGTTTTGGCCATAGCAATCAGAGCAGAAAAAGAAATAAAAGAAACCCAAATTGGAAAAGAAGTAAAACTCTCACTGTTTGCAAATGACATGATTCTCTACATAGAAAACCCTAAAGACTCCACCAGAAAATTACTAGAGCTCATCAATGAATATAGTAAAGTTGCAGGATATAAAATCAACACACAGAAATCCCTTGCATTCCTATACACTAATAATGAGAAAATAGAAAGAGAAATTAAGGAAACAATTCCATTCACCATTGCAACAAAAAGAATGAAATACTTAGGAATATATCTACCTAAAGAAACTAAAGACCTATATATAGAAAACTATAAAACACTGATGAAAGAAATCAAAGAGGACACTAATAGATGGAGAAATATACCATGTTCATGGATCAAAAGAATCAATATAGGGAAATTGAGTATACTACCCAAAGCAATCTATAGATTCAATGCAATCCCTATCAAGCTACCGGTGGTATTTTTCACAGAGCTAGAACAAATAATTTCACAATTTGTATGGAAATACAAAAAAACCTCGGATAGCCAAAGCAATCTTGAGAAAGAAGAATGGAACTGGAGGAATATACCTGCCTGACTTCAGGCTCTACTACAAAGCCACAGTCATCAAGACAGTATGGTACTGGCACAAAGACAGAAATATAGATCAGTGGAACAAAATAGAAAGCCCAGAGATAAATCCACACACCTATGGACACCTTATCTTTGACAAAGGAGGCAAGAATATACAATGGATTAAAGACAATCTCTTTAACAAGTGGTGCTGGGAAAACTGGTCAACCACTTGTAAAAGAATGAAACTAGAACATTTTCTAACTCCATACACAAAAATAAACTCCAAATGGATTAAAGATCTAAATGTAAGACGAGAAACTATAAAACTCCTAGAGGAGAACATGGGCAAAACACTCTCCAACATAAATCACAGCAGGATCCTCTATGATCCACCTCCCAGAATACTGGAAATAAAAGCAAAAATAAAGAAATGGGACTCAATTAAAATTAAAAGCTTCTGCATAACAAAGGAAACAATTTTTCCTTTTTTAAACCCAATTTTTCCCAAGCAGATCTTCCGTCACTTCTTTCATGGAACATCTACTGAGATGCCAAAGAAAGAAAGTTTTCCCCAAAAACACATTTTTATTTATTTTTTAAAATGTATTGAATTTAATTCACTTTAAGGAAACTAAAGTGTGACATCGAGGTTAACTGTTTATTTCAACCAATCTTAAGTTCAATTTTCTTCTCTTTGGTGGTGGATGACTGCCCCACCAACTTGTGAGGATGAAGGGAAAATTTTAAAACAGCTGCTGGAAGGCAACATGACCAGACCACCAGACTAGGTGTCAGGAGACCTGGGATACCTGGGCTTGACAGCTAATGTTTTCATTAAGAGTGTGGATTTAGGAAACTTGATGAACTTTAGGAATTTCACTTTCCTTTGAGTATGTCTGTATTATATATGTTTGTATTTTCTATATCCTCCTAGGGCCCTGCTTATATAACTTCTATGCAGAGTACATCATGAGAAACGCTGGACTGGAAGAAACACAAGCTGGAATCAAGATTGCTGGGAGAAATATCAATAACCTCAGATATGCAGATGACACCACCCTTATGGCAGAAAGTGAAGAGGATCTAAAAAGGCTCTTGATGAAAGTGAAAGTGGAGAGAGAAAAAGGTGGCTTAAAGCTCAACATTCAGAAAATGAAGATCATGGCATCCGGTCCCATCATTTCATGGGAAATAGATGGGGAAACAGTAGAAACAGTGTCAGATTTCATTTTTGGGGGCTCCAAAATCACTGCAGATGGTGATTGCAGCCATGAAATTAAAAGACACTTACTCCTTGGAAGAAAAGTTATGACCAACCTAGATAGTATATTCAAAAGCAGAGACATTACTTTGCCAACTGAGGTCTATCTAGTCAAGGCTATGGTTTTTCCTGTGGTCATGTATGGATGTGAGAGTTGGACTGTGAAGAAGGCTGAGCGCCGAAGAATTGGTGGTTTTGAACTGTGGTGTTGGAGAAGACTCTTGAGAGTCCCCTGGACTGCAAGGAGATCCAACCAGTCCATTCTGAAGGTAATCAGCCCTGGTATTTCCTTGGGGGGAATGATTCTGAAGCTGAAACTCCAGTAATTTGGCCACCTTATGTGAAGAGTTGACTCATTGGAAAAGACTCTAATGCTGGGAGGGATTGGGGGCAGGAGGAGAAGGGGACGACAGAGGAAGAGATGGCTGGATGGCATCACTGACTCAATGGACGTGAGTTTGAGTGAACTCCGGGAGTTGGTGATGGACAGGGAGGCCTGGCATGCTCTGATCCATGGGGTCGCAAAGAGTCGGACACGACTGAGTGACTGAACTGAACTGAGGGCCCTGGAGGAGAAGGAAATGGCAACCTATTCCAGTACTCTTGCCTGGAAAACTCCATGGATGTAGGAGCTTGGTAGGCTGCAGTCCATGGGGTCCCAAAGAGTCGGACACAACTGAGCGACTTCAATTTCTTTTTCTTCCTTTCTTTCTTTCTTGTAGCTCAGTTGGTAAATGATCTGCCTGAATGCAGGTGATTGGGTTCGATTCCTGGGCTGGGAAGATTCCCTGGAGAAGGAAATGGCAACCCACTCCAGTATTCTTGCCTGGAGAATCCCATGGACACAGGAGCCTGGCAGGCTACTGTCTATGGGGTTACAAGAGTCAGACATGACTTAGCGACTTAACTACTACTACTACTACTAGGGCCCTGGTATCTAGTATTTAAAGTAGCTATATATAGGGCTTCCCAGGTGGTGCTAGTGGTAAAGAACCGATCTGCTAATGCAGGAGACATAAGACACACGGGTTTGATCCCTGGATTGGGAAGATCCCCTGAAGGAGGTCATGGTAACCCACTCCAGTAATGACTTGTGGAATCTTAGTTTCCTGACCAGCGATTGAACTCACAGTCCCTGCACTGGAAGTGCAGAGTCTTAACCACTGGACAGCCAGGGATGTCCCTATATGTATTTATATCTCATACATATACAAATAACTTGGTCTGAAAGAGTTATAAGATCCTGAGCTGGGGTTATTTGACAGTAAACAGAACACAAGGTGGGATACAGAGTAAGTGTCCAGGAGTGAGAAATAGAAAGCATCTGGGAGGGCTACAGAGTAGAAAGGAGGATTCACAGAGGAGAGAGGAGGGCATCGTTGACCACCTCCTGCTGGGTGAAGAACTTCTTTGTTGCTGAAGTGCAGAGCCTTGGGGTGGCATCTCCTTTCCTGTTCCCACCTACAGACTTATCACCCCTGTGTCAGCTTGTCCCTATCTTGGCAGCTTGTTTTTGCTGTTCACTCACTCAGTCATGTCCAACTCTTTATGACCCCATGGACTGCAGCCTGCCAAGCTTCCCTGCCCTCCAGTATCTCCCAAGGAGCTTTCTCTAACTCATGTCCATTGAGTTGATGATGCCTGTGGTGACATCTGTACCTCCTGGCTTAGGTCATGTGCTGGTGACCATTGGCTCTGTGGTGCATAGGAAACCCTCTCCACTTTTTTTTTTCTTTTTGGTTTATTTGTTTCTTATATTGGAGTATGCAGAGTACATCATGAGAAATGCTGGGCTGGAAGAAGCACAAGCTGGAATCAAGATTGCCGGGAGAAATATCAATAACCTCAGATATGCAGATGACACCACCCTTAAGGCAGAAAGTGAAGAAGAACTAAAGAGCCTCTTGATGAAAGTGAAAGAGGGGAGTGAAAAAGCTGGCTTAACTCAACATCCAGAAAACTAAGATCATGGCATCCAGTCCCATCACTTCATGGGAAATAGATGGGGAAACAGTGGAAACAGTGGCTGACTTTATTTTTCTGGGCTCCCAGATCACTGCAGATGGTGATTGCAGCCATGAAATTAAAAGATGCTTACTCCTTAGAAGGAAAGTTATGACCAACCTGGATAGCATATTAAAAAGCAGAGACAGTTATTTGTCAACAAATGTCCATCTGGTCAAGGCTATGGTTTTTCCAGTAATCATGTATGGATGTGAGAGTTGGACTATAAAGAAAGCTGAGCATTGAAGAACTGATGCTTTTGAACTGTGGTGTTGCAGAAGACTCTTGAGAGTCCCTTGGACTGCAAGGAGATCCAACCAGTCCATCTTAAAGGAGATCAGTCCTGGGTGTTCATTGGAGGAACTGATGCTGAAGCTGAAACTCCAATACTTTGGCTACCTGATGTGAACAGCTGACTCACTGGAAAAGAGCTTGATGCTGGGGGAGATTGAGGGCAGGAGGAGAAGGGGACAACAGAGGATAAGATGGTTGGATGGCATCACCGACTCAATGGACGTGGGTTTGGGTGGACTCTGGGAGATGGTGATGAACAGGGAGGCCTGGCATGCTACGGTTCATAGAGTTGCAGAGTCGGACACGACTGAGTGATTGAATGGAACTGAACTGATAGTGATTAAATTGGGCTTCCTCCAGTATTCTTGTCTGTGAAATCCCATGGACAGAGGAGCCTGGCAGGCTACAATCCATGGGATCATAAAAAGTGTCAAACACAACTCAGCAACTAAACAATGACATAGTGATTAATAATGATGTGTTAGTTCCAGGTATCACAGATAAGTGGTTCAGTTATGACCATACAAGGATCTGATTCCTTTTCAAATTCTTTTCCCATTTAGGCTATTAAAGAATATTGTACTGAGTTCTCTGTGCTATATAGTAGGTCTTTGTTGGTTATCTATTTTAAATACAGTAACCCCATGACATTTCTTTGTGTGTGTGTGTGGTTTCCACTTTTTAAAAGGAGAATGGTCTGGAACTGGCCAGCTATCCCCCATGTATGCCACTAAGATTGAACTGAACTCCGTGGCCTGATCAGTGATACATGTCAGTGTAGGGCCATCTGACTAGGTCTTTTGTTCCTAGTTTCCCATTGTTTTTCCATCTTCCCAGGGCCCTGTTATCGAGTCCCTCCTTCCATTTTTCTGGTATGACTTGAGTCCTGATTTGGCCTTTCATCTAATTCCTGTGTTTTCTTTATCTGCCAGAACTTAAACCAAAATCTGATTTTCAGGTTTTTATTAGGACACCTGACATGTGACAGTGTGGTCTTGTCATAGCTTCAGAGATAGTCATAAGCACACCCCATGAGATGGAGGTGTCTGTTGCAAAATAAAAAGGTTTAAAATGTGATTCTTTATTTTTAGGTTTGTGAAATATATGCAAATGGCAAAAATACCTGATATAATTGGTCAAAATCTTATTGTTTTTCAGGAAAGCAATTTTGTGGCCTCCCACCCCTACTTTAAATGATACCTAGAATTGCTGTCACCTTCAAGCCTGGGTGCTTATTCTTGGTTTGTTCCTCTACAGTATCCCTACACTATTAGTCAGGATTAGACTTCCCTGGGCTTGGGATTGAATGACCAGAGTTTCCTTTCTGCCAAACTGTCAGACTCCAAAGTTAGTTCCAGCTTGTTCTCTTTTCCAAGATGGTTCAGAATATGATTGCTAGCCTTCTGCAAATAAGTATGGTGGATATAGTAGAATCATATCATGTGCACATTTAAGTGAAACAAGTCCAACTCTAGGATTTCAGAGAGAGAGGGTAGAAAAAATATCACAGATTCTACTCACCATTCCACAAATTGATTATGTATCTGAGTGTGAGCAGGAAATGGAAGGGAGAAATCTGTTTCCCTTGATCAGTCTTAGTTCCCTTTTGTTTCTCCATGGTGTGAGCATCTCACAGGACTAAACGTGACTATAGCATTGTTGTTCTTGCTTAGTTGCTCAGCATGTGTCTGACTTTTTGTGATCTCATGGACTGCAGCACGCCAGGCTTCCCTATCTTTCAACATCTCCAAGAGTTTGCTCAAACTCATGTCCATTGAGTCAATGATGTCATCCAACCATCTCATCTACAGCATTAAAGATATAAATTTTACTTACACATGGTCCTTAAATGCAATTAATGTAATATTTGTGGCTTAAAGTAATATTCATTTCAATTCAGTTGCTCAGTTGTGTCCAAGTCTTTTTGACCCCATGGACTGCAGCATGCCAGGCTTCCCTGTCCATCACCAAGTTTACCCAAACTTATGTCCATTGAGTCAGTGATACCATCCAACCATCTCATCCTCTGTCATCCCCTTTTCCTCCTGCCCTCATTCTTTCCCAGCATCAGGGTCTTTCCAACGAGTCAGTTCTTCACATCAGGTGGCCAAAGTATTGGAGTTTCAGCTTCAGCATCAGTCCTTCCAATGTATATTCAGGACTGATTTCCTCTGGAATAGAATGGTTGGATCTCCTTGCAGTCCAAGGGACTCTCAAGAGTCTTCTGCAACACCACAGTTCAAAAGCGTCAGTTCTTCAGTGCTCAGCTTTCTTTATAGTCCAACTCTCACATCCATACATGACCACTGGAAAAACCATAGCCTTGACTAGATGGACCTTTGTCAACAAAGTAATGTCCCTGCTTTTTAATATGCTATCCAGGTTGGTCATAACTTTCCTTCCAAGGAGTAAGCATCTTTTAATTTCATGGCTGCAATCACCATCTGCAGTGATCTTGGAGCCCAGAAAAATAAAGTCAGCCACTGTTTCCACTGTTTCCCCATCTATTTCCCATGAAGTGATGAGACTGGATGCCATGATCTTCGTTTTCTGAATGTTGAGCTTTAAGCCAACTTTTTCACTCTCCTCTTTCACTTTCATCAAGAGGCTCTTTTGTTCTTCTTCACTTTCTGCCTTAAGGGTGGTGTCATCTGCATATATGAGGTTATTGATATTTTTAGTGGCAATCTTGATTCCAGCTTGTGCTTCTTCCAGCCCAGCATTTCTCATGATGTACTCTGCATAGAAGTTAAATAAGCAGGGTGACAATATACAGCCTTGATGTACTACTTTTCCTATTTGGAACCAGTCTGTTGTTCCATGTCCAGTTCTAACTGTTGCTTCCTGACCTGCATACATGTTTCTCAAAAGGCAGATCAGGTGGTCTGGTATTCCCATCTTTTTCAGAATTTTGCACAGTTTATTGTGATTTACACAGTCAAAGGCTTTGGCATAGTCAATAAAGCAGAAATAGATGTTTTTCTGGAACTCTCTTGCTTTTTCGATGATCCAGCAGATGTTGGCAATTTGATCTCTGGTTCCTCTGTCTTTTCTAAAATCAGCTTGAACATCTGGAAGTTCATGATTCACGTATTGCTGAATCGTGGCTTGGAGAATTTTGAGCATTACTTTACTAGTGTGTGAGCTGAGTACAATTGTGTGGTAGTTTGAGCATTCTTTGGCATTGCCTTTCTTTGGGATTGGAATGAAAACTGACCTTTTCTAGTCCTGTGGCCACTGCTGAGTTTTCCAGATTTGATGGCATATTGAGTGCAGCACTTTCACAGCATCATCTTTTAGGATTTGAAATAGCTCAGCTGGAATTCCATCACCTCCACTAGCTTTATTCGTAGTGATGCTTCCTCAGGCCCACTTCACATTCCAGGATGTCTGGCTCTAGGTGAGTGATCACACCATCGTGATTATCTGGGTCATGAAGATCTTTTTTGTATAGTCTTTCTGTGTATTCTTGCCACCTCTTCTTAATATCTTCTGCTTCTGTTAGGTCCATATCATTTCTCCCCATTATGTGCCCATTTTTGCAAGAAATGTTCCCTTTGTATCTCTATAATTTTCTTGAAGAGATCTCTAGTCTTTCTCTTTCTATTGCTTTCCTCTATTTCTTTGCATTAATCCCTGAAGAAGGCTTTCTTATCTTTCCTTGCTATTCTCTGGAACTCTACATTCAAATGAGTACATCTTTCCTTTTCTCCTTTGCCTTTAGCTTCTCTTTTTTTCTTAGCTATTTGTAAGGCCTCCTCAGACAACCACTTTGGCTTTTTACATTTCTTTTTCTTGGGGATGGTCTTGATCACTGCCTCCTGTACAATGTCACAAACCTCCATCCATAGTTCTTCAGGTACTCTGTCTATCAGATCTAATCCCTTGAATATATCTCTCATTTCCACTGTATAATCATAAGGGATTTGATTTAGGTCATACCTGAATGGTCTAGTGATTTTCCCTACTTTCTTCAATTGAAGTCTGACTTTTGCAATAGGATGTTCATGATAAGTGCTATGAAAGTAACATTAATCTGAGTTAAAACTACAGGAAAACTGATTCTTCCTTTTTTTTTTTTTAATTTATAATTTTTGCTGCTCCGGGTCTTAGTCGCATTCATGAGGGATTTTCAGTTGCTGCACACAAGCTCTTAGCTGCAGCATGTGGGATCTAGTTTTCTGGTCAGGAATGGAACCCTGGCCCCTTGTGTTGGGAGTATGGAGTCTTTGCCTTTGGACCACCAGGGAAGACCCAAAACTGATTTTTTTTGATCTTTCAGAGCATTCCGTCCAATAGAACATTTTGTGATGATGGACAAGTTCTGTAGTTTCTAGTGTTCAATATGGTAGCAAGTCGCCACATGTGACTATGGTGTGCTTGATTTGTGGCTAGTGTGACAGAGGAATTAAATTAATAAAAAGTAATTTAAACAGTACAATCTCATGCTGTTATATAGAATAATGTCTGTTTTTCAGTTTGTTTGGCTGATTACCACACACTTGGCAGTTTGCACATACTTGTTTATTAATTCACAGTTCTTTAGGTCAGAAATATGGGCTATTTTGTCTGGTTTCTCTGCTTAGAGTCTCAAAAGACTGAAATCAAGGTGTTGGCTGGGCTGGGCTCCTGTCTGGAGGCTTGGGAAGAATCTGCTTCCAGGCTCATTTCAAGTAATTGACAGCCTTCAGTTTCTTGTTGCTGTAGGACTAAGGTCATTGTTAATTTTCTGGCTGTTGGCCAGGGGTCACTTTCAGCAGATAGGGGCCAATCTCTGGTCCTCCCTTCCATCTGCAAGCCAGCAATGGCTTAAGCAAATCTGTGTGGTTCTTTCAGTCTCTCCGAATTCCCCTGCTAATACCAGCCTGAGCAAATATTCTGCTTTCAAAGTTCTCTCAATTGGGTCAGGCTTACCCCAATACTCTCTGTATGTAAAATCTAACTGATTAGGGGCTTTGCACCTGCAAAAAATCCCTTCACAGTGGTAGTCAGAGAGGTGTGTGATTGAATAACCAGAAAAGGACTCTCAGGAGGTCTTCTTTCAAATTCTGCCTACCACAGCCCCTTAAGATTTCTAACCCTTTTGGTCTTCTGAAGAGCATCATGGTGGTTGGCAAGAAAAAAGTGCCTTATGAAAGCCAAGAAGAAAGTGGTTGCCCCATTTTCTGAGAATATTGGTATCATGTGAAAACACCAGCTATTCTGGGAAAACACTGGTCATGAGAACTCAAGGAACCAAAACTGAATCTGATGGCCTCAAGGGTTGTATTTTTGAAGTGAATCTCACTGATCTGCAGAATGATGAAGTTGCCTTTAGAAAATTCAAGCTAATTATGGAGGATGTTCAAGGCGAAAACTGCCTGACTAGTTTCCATGGCATAGATCCTACCTGTGACAAAATGTGCTCCGTGGCAAAAAAAAAAAAAAAAAAAAAGTAGACCATGACTGAAGTTCACCTTTTTGTCAAGACTACCGATTGTTATTCGCTTTGTCTGTCCTGCGTGGGCTTTACTAAGAAACACAGTAATCAAAGTCAGAAGACCTCTTATGTCCAGCACCAGCAGGTATGCCAGATTCACATGGAGATAATGGTAATCATGACTTGAGGGGTGCAGACAAGTGACTTGAAAGAAGTGGTCAGTAAATTGATTCCAGACAGCATTGGAAAAGACATAGAAAAGACTTGCCAATCTATTTATCTGCTTTACGATGTCTTTGTTAGAAAAGTAAAAATGCTAAAGAAGTCCAAGTTTGAATTGGGAAAACTCGTGGAACTGCATGGTGAAGTTAGTGGTTCTGGAAAAGCTGCTGGGGATGAGACAGGTGCTAAAGTTAAACAAACTGATGGATATGAGCCCCCAGTCCAAGAATCTGTTTAAAATGCAGGCCTTTTTAATGATGACAAAAGGTCTTATTTGTGGCAAAAAAAAAAAAAAAAAAAAATTCCAGAGATAATTTTGACTCAGCTTGGTTTTTGTAGTTTGCACTAACTTTAACCCCAACTCCCAAGTGAAATATGACCTCACAGTACATAGAGTAACTCCATTGCTTTGGTTTTGAATTCTTTCCTGTTCTCAAGAATCACACTGAAAATGTAGAAACCTAAGAGTTCATGGGTGTGGGTTGTAGGTGGGGCAGTGAAAGAGAATGTATTCCTATATCTATGAAGACTTTAACTTTTCACACTCTCTAGTTAAGATTAGGTTATATATAGATGAGATGGGCTTGGCTGTGGAGCTGGAGGATCAACAGCCACTTGAGAAGACTTGGCTGGGGGCTACCAAAGGACAACATAATTACCTACCACTTTATTTGTTTGTAGGTTGCTGCTCCATGCCCTAGCATATTTTGAGAGCTGTTAAAGTTAATGACCCCCTCCACAATTTGTTAAAAAGAGAGATCCTTTCGAAGTGATAAAGTGAAGTCGCTCAGTCATGCCCAACTCTTTGCGACCCCATGGATAGTAGCCTGCACCAAGCTCCTCCGTCCATGGGATTTTCAAGGCAAGAGTACTGGAGTGGGTTGCTATTTCCTTCTCCAGGGAATCTTCCCAACCCAGGGATCGAACCCAGGTCTCTCACATTGTAGACAGACGCTTTACCGTCTGAGCCACCAGGGAAGTCCAAAGTGCTATCAGTCTGTATTAATGGAAGCATTATGTTCCGAACCAGAAAAAAATTATTTCCAGTGACTTGGCACTAGTCTTGCCTGAACATATTTCAACTGCTTTTAGTTTGGGATACCACATGTTGAAAAAGAGACAAATTAGAGAAAATGCAGAGAGCGACCAACATGATAAAATGTCTAGTTGAAGGTTCGTGGCATGGTGCAGGGGACTGGTAATGGGATATAAATCCTCTCTCGTCAGCACGTCATTTTTAGCAGTGTCTATCTAATGGCTGTCATCACTGCTTAGACTCAGAGACCCGCTGGGGAGGAACTGATGGTTGAGGTATATTCAGAATGTTGTAGTTCATATTCCAAACAGCATCATCATCAAAGCTTTTTTTAATCTTTCCAAAGAAGTAGTGAAGGGTTAAACCCAGAGACTAAATCAGGTATTCACTTTGACCAGTTGGTTCCAGGTTTGGCTGGGTGCACACTAATTACCCTGCCTAATGGACTTTGCAATATTTGAATTAGGAGTGCAGGAAATTCTCTTTCTCAAGTTTAAATAAATATCCACAGTGGTTGAACTAGTTCCAAGAAGTTTGCAATCGGCTTCAAGTTTAAGTTAAAACAATTAGAATGCCAATTTATTTAACTACAGTGAGAAATACAATGACAATCTAAATGACCATGCTTGAGTTGATGAGACCTGTGCATTCAGTCCCTATAGGAAGATCTCCAGTGGAAGCCAAAGCATGATCTGGACATTGCTCCATGCTGGCACAGTGTTCTTTAAATGATTCCAAAATAGCTGGATGTGTCCATCTACAGTTTTTGATTGAGTTTGGATGACTGGCCAGGTTGCTTGGTGGAATGAGGATGAAGCCTAGGATTCATGAGGTCTCTGTTTTAGCTGTTATTTAGAGTAAATCTGTTAGTAATTCACTAGGTGATGCTTGGTAAATAGGTAAAATAAAAACTGGTAAAAAAACATCTCTAAGATCTTTTACATATAAAACTATTTGATTTTATGAATATGCTCTAAAGGCAGCTATTATACCTGGGTAGGGAACTTTCCCATGGCTCAGACAGTAGAGAATCTGCCTGCAGTGCAGGTGATCCAGGTTAGATCCCTGGGTTGGGAAGATCCTCTGCAGAGGGAATGGAAAGCTTCTCCAGTATTCTTGCCTGGAGAATTCCATGGGCAGAAGGAGCCTGGCAGTCTAGAGTTCATGGGGCTGCAAAGAGTGGGACACAACTAAGCAACTTTCACTTCACTTTCACATATACATAGATAATTAACTTAGTTCTATTTGCTAAAGACCTTAAGGCTTTTTATAGATATCAGTCAATTCAATAAACAATTGTTCATGGCTTCCTGTGTGCTAATTATTGTTAGACATGGAAGTAAGCATGCTGTCTTCCCACAAGGAATTTAAATGGCTAATTAATAAGTGAATATTGTCATTGTGAATTAATGTAAATATTAGTAGCTATGAATGATAGCATAAATATGATAGTATTATGTGAATACTGGCTGATAACAATGTAAAACAGAATTAAATAAAGCCAGCAATAATAGGGGTGCAGATATCTGTGGGACAGGTTATGAAGTAGAGAAAAATATATTTCATTTGGGAAGATTAGAGAAGAAATCACAGACTATAATATTTAAGCCGGACTTTTGAGGATGGGTATGTGCTCTTGATGAAAGTGAAAGAGGAGAGTGAAAAAGTTGGCTTAACTCTACATTCAGAAAACTAAGATCATGGCATCTGGTCCCATCACTTCATGGCAGATAGATGGGGGAACAGTGGAAACAGTGTCAGACTTTATTTTTTTGGGCTCCAAAATCACTGCAGATGGTTATTGCAGCCATGAAATTAAAAGACACTCCTTGGAAGGAAAGTTATGACCAACCTAGATAGCATATTGAAAAGCAGAGATATTACTTTGCCAACAAAGGTCCATCTGGTCAAGGCAATGGTTTTTCCAGTGCTCATGTATGGATGTGAGAGTTGGACTGTGAAGAAAGCTGAGCACCGAAGAATTGATGCTTTTGAACTGTGGTGTTGGAGAAGACTCTTGAGAGTCTCTTGGACTGCAAGGAGATCCAACCAGTCCAACCTAAAGGAGATCAGTCCTGGGTGTTCATTGGAGGGACTGATGCTAAAGCTGAAACTCCAGTACTTTGGCCACCTCATGCAAAGTGTTGACTCATTGGAAAAGACTCTGATGCTGGGAGGGATTGGGGGCAGGAGGGAGAAGGGGATGACAGAGGATGAGATGGCTGGATGGCATCACCGACTCGATGGACATGAGTTTAAGTGAACTCCGGCAGTTGGTGATGGATAGGGAGCCCTTGCGTGCTGCAATTCATGGGGTCGCAAAAAGTCAGACACATCTGAGTGACTGAACTGAACTGAACTGATGTTTATCATACCTGGAGAACCAGTGGTCAGAGTTGGCTATAATGGGATGAGAAATTCAGCTTGCCTGATAGGAGAGGAAGCTGTAGGAAGGAGCTAGTGATATAGTAGCTTCAGGGCCCTCAGTTGCATGAACAATTTCTGCTGTCTTCTATAGGGCTGCCACAGCAAAATTCCACAGGTTGGTGGCTTAAACAACAGAAAGTTGTTTTCTAGCAGTTCAGGCAGAGAAGGCAATGGCACCCCACTCCAGTACTCTTGCCTGGAAAATCCCATGGACAGAGGAGCCTGGTAGGCTGCAGTCCATGGGGTCGCGAACAGTTGGACATGACTGAGCGACTTCACTTTCACTTTTCACTTTCTTGCACTGGAGGAGGAAATGGCAACCCACTCCATTATTCTTGCCTGGAAAATCCCAGGGATGGGGGAGACTGGTGGGCTGCCATCTATGTGGTCGCACAGAGTCAGACATGACTGAAGAGACTTAGCAGCAGCAGCAGCAGCAGCAGCAGCAGCAGTTGAGGAGGCTGGAAGTCCAAGATCAAGGTGCCAGCCTGGGTCATGTCTCTGGAGGCCTCTCTCTTTGACCTGTGCATGGCCACTCTCTGTCTGTGTCCTCTCATGGCCTTTTGTCTGTGTATGTGCATCCCTGGTGTGTCTCTCTCTTTTTGTAAGGACACCAGTTGTATTAGATCAAGGCCTCACCCTTATGACCTCATTTGATCTTAATTACCCCCATAAATGTCCTATCTCCAAATAAGTGTCACTGGGGATAGAGTTTCCTATAAACGGAGGTGTTATACACAACAATTTATAACAATGTCTAAGGCCCTGAGAGGAGCCCTAGCCTTGAATCCACATGAATACATACATATGTGAAAGGTAAGGGTTTTCCTTTTTTGTTGTTGTTGTATGCTTTAAGAGCAAACCTCTAGATAGGATAGGCTTCAGGGCTTTCCTTTCCTGGTGGCTCATATGGTAAAGAACCCACCTGTAGTGCAGGAGACCCGGATTTGATCCCTGGGTCAGGAAGACCCCCTGGAGAAGGGAATGGCTACCCACTCCAGTATTCTTGCCAGGAAAATCCCATGGACAGAGGAGCCTGGCAGGCTATAGTCTATGGGTTTGCAAAAAGTTGGGCACAACTGAGCAACTAGCACACTTTCAGGCACCTTAAAACCTGGATCCTTCTGTCTGGGAGCAAGATATTCATTAGGTTCATTGTTCAGCAGAAGAGTAAGGATGCTGTATGGGCAAACTGGGCACTTGAGTGGCTCCCCCATCATCTGACATGGGGGATATGGGGGCTGATGTGAACCCCAAGTTCTGATGAAACTATGAATGCCTTTAGATTGAGGGATCAGTACATAGGAATTAAAGGTGTGAGTCCACATCAATTATCCCAATTTCCTGATCCTACACCACCAGTGTCAAAATGAACCAACACTAATGGAAATCCAAAAGAACAAGACACAGTGAAATAGCACCAAGGCATTTGGGTCATGATACACTGTTATCAAAGCTGGAGGAAAGTGTGGTCAGAGATATTTGGAGATGAAGTAGGAGAACCATTCTGATTCTTCTCTTCCTGACATAACACAAATATAAGTTAGATTTGGGAGAAGATTTCTTGGCCTCAGAATCAGAACAGTTAATGTGAGTAAAGTACAAGGACTTTCTAGGACAGGGCACATGTATTCTGTTTCTCTTTCTTCCTTTGAAGGTCCTCCATTCTTCTTCCCATAACACTGTTTCTTGTCAGAATCAGTTGCAGTACTTGTGAAAAAGGAAGATTCCTATGACTAATCCCAGGCTGAAATGAATCAGAATTTTTGGTGAGTGGGGCCCAGAAATCTTCATTTTGAAAGTTCAGACTTGATTTTTTTTACTCTTTAGAGATTGGGATTTGTTGCCCTACATTCACATCATAGTAGGGTACAGCTCTTAATTTCAGTATTTCTATCATTAATATTATTAATTATAATAAAACTACTATTCTTGGAGTGCTTACTATGAGCTCCATACTGTTGTAAGCAGGCTTCCCCAGTGGCTCAGCAGTAAAAGAACCTTCCTGCAATGCAAGAGCCACAGGAGATGTGGGTTCAAGCCCTAGGTTGGGAAGATCCCCTGCAGGAGGAAATGGCAGTGCACTCCAGTATTCTTGCCTGGAGAATCCCAGGGACAGAAGAGCCTGCTGGGTTACAGTCCGTAGGGTTGCAGAGAGTCAGACACCACTGAAGCAATTTGGTACACAGGCATGCACTGTTCTAAGCAACATGCTCACCTGATTTTCATGGTAAACCTTCATGGTGATAATATTATTTCTATCTTGCACATGAGAAGTTAAGGCTCAGAAAAGTTAAATTTCTCAAGGCTGCATAAGCAGTATTAGTCAAAAAAGTAAAGGAGAAGAGCACGCATGCCTGAGACCCTTGCTGGCTTGGGTATTGCTAGTCTACAATAAACTGATATTCTGATGGGATGGAATGCAAGGAAATTCCTGGCACCTGTGGCAGAAGAAGTAGATTACATGCACTTTTGTTGCCAATGCTAATATCCCTCTAGGGCACTTAAGAGGCTATGTGGGCTTGTTTGGTTGGCTAATGTTCACATTTTTGGTTTGATAAGAAATTTAGGCACTTTGGGAACAAGATATATAGTTTTGGAAATTATAAACCCAAACCTATTATACGACAATCTTATTTTATTTCAGTGGGCTTCCCTGGTAGCTCAGACAGGAAAGAATCTGCCTTCTATGTAGGAGGCCTGAGTTCAGTCTCTGGGTTGGGAAGGTCCCCTGGAATAGGGCATGGCAACACACTCCAGTATTCTTGCCTGGAGAATCCCCATGGACAGAGGAGCCTGGCGGGCTACAGTCCATGGGGTCACAAAGAGTCAGACATGACTGAGCCACTAAGCACATTTTATTTAAGTAGTATATGAATCAATAAATACAATGTTTTATTTTTGTAACGCAAAACAAAACAACTCAGAGTCAAAACACATTGGGAATATTGTGATACTCTATCCTTAAGTCCTCCACTTAAAATAATTTCCATTCAGTGGACCAAACAACATAATAAAGTTTCTTGAGGCAACTCTTGCAATTATCATGTAAACTTATAACACAAGCAATGTGTTTACATCTTCAGCAAATTTGCACTTCAGTTATACCAAATGAAATAAAATAGTCATGTTTATTATATTTAGAATGACTGGAAACCAATGATAACAAATGGCAAAGGAAAAGAGTCCAAGTCAATGTAACTCATTTTAACAAATGTAGTTCTCCCTAAATTAAGAGGTCAATTATTTCATAGATGTTTTATTCTGTAAATAAAACTTTTATTGAATACTTTTAAATGTATTTATTGAAATATAGATTTCTGACTTTTGAATATTTTTTTAAATTTTAAAACGTTTCAAAATATGTTGAAAAATAAATAGAATTCACCTGCTATCTTTCCATTTGTATTTGGATTTTATAAAATAAGAAGCTAGAGACTTTTTCCACCATACACTTTCTCTGCCCAGGGTTAAAAACTACTGGCTAGCTATTTGATATATATCATTCATCTTTCTTAGGTTTCTACTTTATGTGCATATGTATTTGATACCCTAAACTAGAATATTATTAAATTCTTTTATCTAGAATCAGTTTTAATTACTAAAAATATAGTATGGACATTTTCTAGGTCATTTCATGGAAGACATTTTAGCTCTTTGATGACTGTATATTGTTACCACTGAACCATTCCCTTATTAATTTTATTTTTTCCCTAATTTAATTTCCTCCTATCTTTGCTATTGTAAACATGTTTTTTCAATGAACAGCCTTACAAGGTATGCACATTTCAAATTTCAATAGATATTGACAACCAAATTACTTTCCACAAAATTTGTATATTTTTCCCATCTATTTGTATATTTGTATTTGTATAATTTTCCCATGTTTGCTGGAACTGGCTGTTTGCAATCTTTTTAATCACTGACAGTCTGTTGAGGACAAATTATATTCTGTTTTACTTTGTAATAAAGAACTGGATGATTCTAAATATTTTGAAATATTTAAAAATTTTCTGTATATTTCTGAAAGGTACATATACAGTAGAGTCAAGAAGAAGAAAAATAGATGCTTAGGATGAAAATAACTGCCTATTAAAAATAGTTAAAAATATTTTAACTCTTAAAATAACTGCCATCACATCTTTACTCCCAGATTATGAGCACATTTTATTTGCCAGTATGGGTAATTAGTTCAAAATATATTAAACCTTAATCTCAATTTTTCCTTCTTCTATATGGGAGCTAGACAGAAGAGAATACTAATTCTACTTGTTTGAAAAATTCAAGCTGTTTTGTTTTTACCATTTGCACTTTGTTTATTGGAAACAATCTTCATTTTTATTGCCCTGTATTATAAATTATATTTAAAATTTTGAAATCTACATGAAACACCAAAGACTATGATTTTCGACAGTTTCTGACTAGTGTTATTCATTTGAGCTTTTTCACTTATGTTCTCATAAATTAAAACTATTTTCTTTTCTTTAGAATAAGTTATTGGATCTTGGTGGATAAGAAACTGAAATGAGATGCTTTTTACTCAATCAAACCAGCAAATACCTTTGCAGGCTTAGTCACAAGACTCAGCACGGAAATAATACTCATCTCACAATCAGGTTAGAAATGATAACTGAAACCATGGAATCCTTAAGATAAGCTACCTGTGTAATCAGGGGAAATAGCTGAAAGCCTAATAGAAGGCTTTGTGTTGGAGGACAGTGATTGAAGTTCAAAAGGCTTAGCAGAGGTCAAGTTGGCAATGTCAGGTATTTCCCCAAGTTTACTTCATTCAATTAAGTTGGAACAATCTGCTCCTGTGAAAGAGTTAGTGGCTTTTCTTACACTGGGGGATGGGGGGCAGGGGCAGGCAAAGGGATGTTTGGTTTCCTCTGAACCAGAAGCAATGTCTGGGATAAGTTTTAAAAAGAGGTTGAGTTGATTTTCATGAAATCTTTGTGGGAAACGTATGTGCAGTACAATGACTGGAAGTCTAGTGGGTTTACTAGATACATTTAAAAGGGGTGGAAGATGCAGTATTTATCTGCATGTATTAGCCAACAATACATGTATTAGCCAACAATGGCAACAATGATAGCAACGAAATTTGTTTCAAACTTACCTTGTTTCTAAATGTGATGACCATTCGTGCATCTGCCACATTAATAGAGCTGGTTTTCTTCCTGTTTAGTCTAAACTACTATTGATTGCTTTGACCCCTGCCCAGCTGAGGGACGAAATGCCCTGGATTGAGGGCTTTCTTAGGACTGCCTGTATTCTCAGCTCAAGGCTGCTTGAGTTGGATGGATTCTAGGGTAGAAAAGTGTCCCAAATTGCTTCCTTAAAAAGTAAGTTTCACACACTTCTGATACTGTCTTTTTTCTTGGTATGTTACTTTTTTTTCCTTTTTGAAATGTATTGTCTTCTTTCTTAGAGTAATTATTTTACAAACATGAGTGAACTTTGTGGAGGAATAGAAATGGGACATACCCTGACTGCAGTGTATGATCAGATTACAAAGATAAATTGATACATGAGAGGTTCCGGAATACTGGGTAATTATGGCACATACCTCCAGGAAATTCACACACACACACACACACGCACGCATGCACACACACACACAGCTTTAAACTCCTGCATATGTATGTGTATGTGATTATATAGATTTTGAGTCTAAGAAAGATTTAGGAGCTAGCACCCATTTTTAAGTTGAATAGCACTAAATGTCATTATCAAGGTGTCTATTACAGTTTAAGACATATTTCTAAAAGCTATAATCCTAATAATTTTCACTAGTCAGATACTGGGCGAAACAAATGTGAAGGTCCTGGGCAAAACATATCTATAAAGTCCCCAGATGATTATTAGAGTCCACCAAGTTTTTGAAGCCTAAAAAATAGTCAGTCTAGAATAATAAGTTAGTTTGTTTTAATCTGTTTGATTGAAGGGGACGACCAAGGATGAGATGGCTGGATGGACGCGAGTCTGAGTGAACTCCGGGAGTTGGTGATGGACAGGGAGGCCTGGCGTGCTGCGATTCATGGGGTCGCAAAGAGTCGGACAGACTGAGCAACTGAACTGAACTGAATCTGTTTGATGTTGAAGGAACTGTGAAGTTTTCTAAAGAACCATGAATGCGTGGTTTTGGTAATGAATATGAACACTATAGTAAGAATTGCCTTCTCAGAGCTTCCCGGTATAGTCCCCTGACTTGTGAGTTCCATTTTACAGGTAAGAAATTGACATTGTTAGAGTAATTAATCATAAAGTTAATAACTGAAAAACCAGCATTCAGTCCCAAACCTTCTGGCTACATGTCTAGGGTTCACAGAACATTGATCTGAGTCAAAAATCTTTAGAAATCTTTTCCAGTAGGATCTCTAGTTTAGTGTTTTGTCTTTCTGTCATCCTCCAAATAACTTTTGAGGTCAGTGTTGTTTCAGTTGAGGTACATCTCTTGAGATGCTAGATGCCTAACTTTGTGTTGAATGGTGGGCTAAGCCTCAGAGGGATGAATTTTATCCTCCCTTCATTGGGTAGATGAGATTTACTTGGGAACCATTCAAAGTGACCAAATGTACTTTGTGGACTCTCAGTGTAGCAGCATTTCAGAGAAAGTCATTTTTAGCTAACATTTTTGGGGAGGACTCTAGGAGAAGCAGCAGGATTTTATTTGAGTCTCAAAGAGTGGGATTTGGAAAGTTCAGGAAAGGACATTACAATTATGGGAATAGCATGAACAAAGGCGTGTCTGTATGTGAGTGTGTGTTTTGTAGTTGTTCAGTTGCTAAGTCTTGTCCTACTCTTTTCGAGCCCTGGACTGTAGCCTGCCAGGTTCCTCTGTCCATGAGATTTTCCAGGCAAGAGTACTGGAGTGGGTTGCCATGTCCTTCTCCAGGGGATCTTCCCAGATCAGGGATCAAACCTGCATCTCTTGCATTAGCCAGTGGATTCTTTACCACTGGCGTGTACATGTGCATGTGTGTATTTAATCGAACTCAGTGCTCAAGAAAAGACTGGTTCAGCTGAGGAGCAGTGAGGAAGAGGGCACAGGGTTCAGGAGATGGGGCCATGCCCTGTCCTTCAAGCAGGCCAGACTCCACAGACCAGTGAGGTGCTCGAGTTAAAAAGTGCCTTTGGAGTCACTGACCTCTTCTGATAGGTGTTATTTATTATTCTCTCACATATGTGCTCTTGGCCCCCAGAAAATACTTTAATCTAAAGCTCCAAAATCGTCTGTCATTGTCCAGAATAGAATTAAGTGCAGCAAATATGACCATCGCTCTGAGACACTCATGGGATTTGGGATGTCGAAAAGACACAAAAGCCTCAGCATAATAGGCAGAGAAGTGGCAGGTTCCTAGCACAGGACTAATTTTTCTCTGGCTGTTTAGTAACAGGTGGTATTTATCTAAGCAGACGGGCCTGGGCAGCTGGTTGATGGGTTTTTCCAGCTGGACATCTTCTCTCCATTTAGTCCAACCACACCTGCTTCAGACAGCAAACAAGAGCCTTTCTCATCTCCAGTGTCTACATGTTGGGGGCTGGGTGTAGACAACCATTCAGCTTCCAGTTGTAGTGTTTCATGATGTCCGAGGATCCCATCTGGCCTCCGACCAGAAAAAAAGGAGGTTTTAGGTTTAGAGGTGGGCTTCCCCCTCGCCCCAGGGAGTAGATTTGCCCTTTTGGGTTGCTTTCTTTCAAAAAAGAGATTTCATCATTGACTGCTATCGTGTGATCAGATTTACCTCCCATTAAAACTTCCTTTCCTTAAAGCATGCACTGACATGACTGTGGCTGTCCCTTTGAGCTTTTATTATACTGCATTAAGGAATAGTAGAATAGCCTCATGAAAGATTAATCACTTCCTGTAAGCATCTTGTACCTGCAGACAGGCAATTACTGAAATATGTCTGAGAGAAAGCAAGGAAGGACGTTAAAATGTATCGGCCAGGTATTTTTTGGCAGTGTGACTACAAAACTTGCTTGGGTGCCAGCTTTTATGGAGCCTAAAAGGACTTCTGTGCTGAGTTAATGGATCATAGTTTGTTTTGTACATGAGTAGCAATGTTTTCTTTGTAATGATAGCCAGAACTTTGACACTGCACAGGTTATTTCTCTTGAGGCTGTGCAAGTGTGTGTATTCTTATTTATTTCCCTGTCTAAACTTAATGATAAATCAACCATGTGGACTAAATGTAATCCTGGCAATTTAGAAAGCCCTGTATTCCTAGTGCTGGACCCTCCATATTGTAGGTGCTCAATAAATATTTGGTAACTGACAATCTCTATATTACAGTATTGTTTACAACAAAAGAGTGAGATTTTAGGGGATGTTGAGGTCTTGAAAATTTCCCTAGCCAATATAGTGCTAGGTTCACCACTGCCTTGACTCAGAACTTGCTGTTTACTGACTATGCTCCAACCTCTGTTTTAGAGGCTGGAGATTAAGAAAAAGGACATGGTCCATGCTTTGGAGAAGCTGGGAATTCTTGGCAAGGAAATAGTAATACAACAACATCCTAAACAAAAACAATATTTGTTGAGCACTTGTGTGTTGTTGACATGTAAGCCCTTTGTAAAATATGTATTCCTTTAATCCAGATTTTTTGTTTACTATTATTCTAGTTTTTTAGATGTGTAAACCAAGACACAGAGAATTACACCTTCTGTAATTTATTCAAAGCTATTAAATGGTAGAACTGGGACATGAATAAAAATATAAAACCAAGCACTGAATTTGTGGAGCGCTCTGATGGGGTAAGGACCAGTGCAGAGAAAAGGCTCCCTCCACTCAGTACAATGGGGGTTGGGGAAGTTTCAGGGACAGTTCATGTCCAAGCCTTTTCCTTGTTGCCTCCACTTTCTGGTTCTGGGATCTGGGCCATTTATTTCTCTCCAGATCTGATCCCAGTTTTTTCCAGGTCCTTCAATCTGGAGGGAGCATTGTGCTCAACTTTGTGACATCTATCCACTGATGTCTTACCAAGTTACTCAGCTTCCAGCCACTCTAATTATGTCCTGCTGTAGTGGCAAGAAGGTGGACCCCTGCAGTCAGGCACACTTGGATGAAATCTTGTATTTTCTATTTAGAAGCTGTGCAATGTTGGGCAAGTTAACAGGATTAATCACACTTATTGCTTTGATCTCTTTAAAGGATTAACTGAGATAATACATGTAAAATATAGGCTTCCCCAGTGGCTCAGTGGTCAAGAATCTGCCTGCAATGCAGGAGACACAGGAGACATGGGTTTTAACCCTGGGTCATGAAGGTCCCCTGATAGGGGGAAATGGCTACCCACTCCAGTGTTTTTGCCTGGAGAATCCCATGGATAGAGGAACCTGGCAGACTACAGTCCATGGGGTCTGAAAGGGTTGGACACAGCTGGAGCAACCGAGCACACATGCACATGTAAAATATCCATCATATTGGAGCTGCTCAATAAATGCTAGTTTTATTTCTCTTGTCAGACTATGCCTTTTGTTGGTCTGTTTCTCCCAGCACCTAGCATGGCTCCCCACAAATAGAAGATGATGAAAACATATTTATTCATTTGATTTTATGGGAAAGGAGAAATAATTTATATCAATATTATATTGTTAAATCATCATATGGACAATATCTCCCTGGATTGTTTTTCTCTTTTCCCCATCTATCTCTACCTTCCTTACTTAGTTTAAATCCTAGTTGTCTTTCAGGTCTTGGCTTCAATATAATGTCTCCAAAAAGGTTCCCCTGCTTAAGTGAGGCTTTCCTTCTCCCTCCTACTATAGTATCTTGGGCAATAGGAACTGTAGGTACCAGACAAACTTAGTTATTATTATTGATTTTTAATTACTTAAAAATTTATTTTTTATTGGAATATAGTTGCTTTACTAATATTATGTTAGTTTCTGCTATACAGAAAAGTGCATTAGCTATACATGTACATATATCCTCTCTTTTTTGGACTTCTTTCCCATTTACGTCACCACAGAGCACTGAATATACAGTTCCCAGTATAGCAGGCTCTCATTAGTTACCTATTTTATGTGTAGTAGTGTATATATATGTTGATCCCAATCTCCCAACTGTTATTATATTATTGACGTGAAATCCATTCAACATAGCAGTAACCACTTTAATGTGTACAATTCACTGGCATTCCATACCTTCCCAATGTTGTGCAGCCATCACCTCTGTCTACTTCTAAACCATTTTTCATCAGCTCAGAATAAAACTTTTTACCTGTTAAGCAATCATTGCTTATCCTCTCCCTGTCAGCCTTTGACAGCTACCAATCTTCTCATCTCTACGTATTCACCTGTTCTGGATATTTCATACAAATTGGATTATACAGTATGTGACCTTTTGACCTTTTGTGGGGACACCTTTGACTTAATATAATACTTTTGATGTTATGCTGCTAAGTCATTTCAGTCGTGTCCGACTCTCTGCCACCCCATATAGCACCTATCATAAAAAGCTTCATCCCTTTTCAAGGCTGAGTAATATTCCATCTTGGGCTTCCCAGGTGGAGCTAGTGATAAAGAACTCACTTGCCAATGCAGGAGTTGCAAGAGATAGGAGTTTGACCCCTGGGTTGGGAAGATCCCCTGGAAGAGGGCATGGCAACCCACCCCAGTATTTTTCCTTAGGGAGTCCCATGGACAGGGGAGCCTGGTGGGCTACAGTCCATGGGGTCCTAAAGAGGAGATCAGTCCTGGGTGTTCTTCAGAAGGAATGATGCTAAAGCTGAAACTCCAATACTTTGGCCACCTCATGCGAAGAGTTGACTCATTGGAAAAGACTCTGATGCTGGGAGGGATTGGGGGCAGGAGGAGAAGGGGATGACAGAGGATGAGATGGCTGGATGGCATCACTGACTCGATAGACGTGAGTTTGAGTGAAGTCCGGGAGCTGGTGATGGACAGGGAGGCGTGGCGTGCTGCAATTCATGGGGTCGCAAAAAGTTGGACACGACTGAACCACTAAACTGAACTGAACTGAAGTGACTTGGCATGCAATATTCCATCTTAGATATCTAATACATTTTATTTATTCATTATCCATTGGTGGATATATGGGTTACTGTGAACAGTGCTATTATGAACATTTGTGTACAAGTAGTTGCCTGGTTGTTTTTAATTTTGGAAACATATACATGAGTGGAAATGTTGAGTCATATGGTAAATCTATGTTTAACTTTTTAAGCAAACATCAGCTTTATTATTTTCTAATTTCAGCATGTTGCCCAAGTCCAACCTAAAGACAAGTCCAGGATCTGGAGTTAACTATAGTTAGAGAAAGCCCCAGTGGCAGCAGATCTTGAAAACACTGATTCAGGGAAAAAAGATACCAAAGATTGTATGTGCATGAACGCTTAGTCAACTTTAGTCATGTCAGACTCTTTGCGACCCTATGGACTGTAGACCTCCAGGCCATGGGATTCTCCAGGCAAGAATACTGGAGTGGGCAGCCATGCCCTTGTCCAGTGGATTCTCCTGACCCAGGGATCAAACCTGCTTCTCTTACGTCTCCTGCATTGACAGGTGGAGTCTTTACCATGAGTGCCACCTGGGAAGCCTCAAAAATGGTACATATAAATCTATTTTGTAATATTCAAGCTGGTTTTAGAAAAGGCAGAGGAACCAGAGATCAAATTGCCAACATCTGCTGGATCATCAAAAAAGCAAGAGAGTTCCAGAAAAACATCTATTTCTGCTTTATTGACTATGCCAAAGCCTTTGACTGTGGATCACAATAAACTGTGGACAATTCTGAAAAAGATGGGAATACCAGACCACCTGACTTGCCTCTTGAGAAACCTATATGCAGGTCAGGCAGCACCAGTTAGAACTGGACATGGAACAACAGACTGGTTCCAAATAGGAAAAGTAATACGTCAAGGCTGTATATTGTCACCCTGCTAATTTAACTTCTATGGAGTGTACATCATGAGAAATGCTGGGCTGGAAGAAGCACAAGCTAGAATCAAGATTGCTGGGAGAAATATCAATAACTTCAGATATGCAGATGACACCACCCTTATGGCAGAAAGTGAAAAGGAACTAAAAAGCCTGTTGATGAAAGTGAAAGTAGAGAGTGAAAAAGTTGGCTTAAAGCTCAACATTCAGAAAACGATCATGGCATCTGGTCCGATCACTTCATGGGAAATAGATGGGGAAAGAGTGGAAACAGTGTCAGACTTTATTTTTCTGGGCTCCAAAACCACTGCAGATGGTGATTGCAGCCATGAAATTAAAAGACACTTACTCCTTGGAAGGGAAGTTATGACCAACCTAGATAGCATATTGAAAAGCAGAGACATTACTTTGCCAACAAAGGTCTATCTAGTCAAGGCTATGGTTTTTCCAGTGGTCATGTATGGATGTGAGAGTTGGACTGTGAAGAAAGCTGAGCACCAAAGAATTGATGCTTTTGAACTGTGGTGTTGAAGTCCAAGAGTCCCTTGGACTGCAAGGAGATCCAACCAGTCCATTTAAAGGAGATCAGTCCTGGGTGTTCTTTGGAAGGAATGATGCTCAAGCTGAAGCTCCAGTACTTTGGCCACCTGATGCGAAGAATTGACTCATTGGAAAAGACTCTGATGCTGGGAGGGATTGGGGGCAGAAAGAGAAGGGGACAACAGAGGATGAGATGGCTTGTTGGCATCACTGACTTGATGGACGTGAGTTTGAGTGAACTCCGGGAGCTGGTGATGGACAGAGAGGCCTGGTGTGCTGTGATTCATGGGGTCGCAAAGAGTCAGATACGACTGAGCGACTGAACTGAACTGAATTTTCCTTATGGGAAATAAAAACAATTCATAACAATCTGACTATGAAACATCCTAATGGGGGGGAGGAGTAACCAGTCTTAACCCAGCTCCCTAGAGTCCTCCCAACCCCTGGATTAACTCTGAGCAGCTGGACTGACATTTCATAATTTATCTGGATTCTTCAGTTTGCAGTTTAGAGTGTCAACCCAAGCCCAGTCTCTATAGCACAAAGAGCTGTCTTCTACAGAGAACTCAGATTCTGACTTACTGAGCAGATACTATGTGGAAGTCACTGAAGCAGGTGCAATTTGGGGAGGATTTTGATTGATTTTGTTGTCTGTTAATTCATTCAGTGAGAAAAAGTAATAATTTAAGTAAAATTATAATTTTAGACATAAAAATTATTAATTGTGCCAGGAAACACATGATGATGCCACATGAATGCTATGGAGGTTGGTCATGGGAAGAAGCAAACACTTCACCTGAGAATTATCAGAGAGAGTTTTGATTAAAAAAAAGGGGGACTTGAGCTGTTTTTAGGGATATGTTGGGTTCGTATCTGGGGCTTCCTGGGTGGTGCTAGTGGTAAACAACTTGCCTGCCAATGCAAGAGATGTAAGAGATGGGAGTTTGATCCCTGGGTCAGGAAGATCCCCTGGAGGAAGACATGGCAATCCACTTCAGTATTCTTGCCTGGAGAATCCCATGGACAGGAGAGCCTGGTGGGCTGCAGTCCATGGTGTTGCGAATAGTTGGACATAACTGAAGTGATTTAGCACACATGCATGCAGGATTTGTATATAGAGAGAAGAAAATGAAGGTTATCTCCAGATATGGGATGGTCTGAGGCAAGCTTCTGAGTTTGGCTGTGAGTTTGGTCCTGAGCAGGTTTATCCTGTCAACAAAACTGAAAGCAAACACAATCACTCCATAACAAGTGAAGAGAGACAGAGCATCTGAGGAGGAGAATACACTTCCTTAAGAAAACAAAGTACGAAATCTGAGTTGGAATTTGTGGCCAAGTCAATCTGATGAGGGAGGTTTATTGCTTAGAAACCCCAAGTGAAGGAACTGAGTTTCTTGGAAATTGAGTGTCTCCTCTGATCTCAAAACTAGATGTGAAAGTGGTTCTGATTGATAATGGCCTTAAAACTTCTAGGTTCTTCTTATACAAGTCTCTGGAGTAATTCCAAATGCTACCCCTGTGGAAAGCTAGTCATCACTCTCTCTGGATTCAGGTATGAATCTCCCTTTGATAAATTGTCTAACCACAAAACCAGTAGATGCTTTTGTTCTATAATTAAGCTACATTCAGTTCATGATTATTAAATATTCACTTTGTTTTTCTTGGGGGGCAGCCTGGAGAAATGAAACCATACAAGTTGCGGACTGGAAATCACAGCAATTATATCCACTATGAAAGGAATGATGTTTTCTCCCAAACTCTCTAACTGCTACCTAGAAAAGAAGCCATACACCTGGTGCTCTTAAATCATAATTTCTGTCATTGAAAAGGGTTTTGGTTTTTTCATTTGGGTAAAGCGCTTCTTGAGCCGTTCTGTTTTTATCTATGACTTTGCCTAGCCTCTGTGTAAGTTAAGAAAGTGTCTTAAGCAAGCTCTTGCTGTAATGGTGTAATCAGTCTAGTCCTAGGGTAATAGAGACACTAGATGCTTCCTTGTATCCTAGAAACACATCACCTTGCAGCTAGTCAAAAAGTGATCATAGTTGATAACTGTATTTGACTTTTGTGGTTCCCTGGGAACATTTTCTATGATCTGCCTGGATAAAATCTGGATTCAGATTAGAGTCCCTTTATGGCATTATGTTTTACAGGAGCCTTGACATTAATCTCTTACTTACCTTCCTTGGTAACCAAAAAACAGCCCACAGGCAAAGGAGAGAGCAATAGTCCAAGTGGCAGAGAGGGTTGGGAAAATCCCACAAGCAGGGACTGACTGCTTGTTGCAGTGACAGCTGTATTTTGTGACTTTCATTGTCTTCCCCACTGCAGTTTCATTTAAGAATACTTAAGGCTGCCAGCTGTGGACACTCAAAATCCTGAGGTTTAAACCAGGGTTCCCCTTACCAACTGTGAAACCTGGGATTGGCTACTCAATATGTCTAAACTTCAGTTTTCAAATCTGCAAAATGGGCATAGAAGTATTACTGACCTCTTAGGGTTTTCATTAGGATTAAACAAAATAATGTACATGGTGCATAGAGCAAAGTGCTTGGCACATTATAAGCTCTTAGTAGATGGTAGCTGTTGTTGGAAGTTTAGATTCACATCCTGGGGCCAACTTATAAGTCTTAGCAACTTTTCTCTCATATTCCCATGTTAAATGGGAAGTTTTATTTTGCCAATATTTTCCATACTTTTAGTAAATATGTGCATTATTACAAAGTTTGGAGAGATTTACATTTCAAAAATGGCTTATATAGAACATATGGGAATTTATAATAGAGCCTAGAAAATGTATCAAAATTGTATTTATATTGGCTAAATTAATACTTGAAGGAAAGAGAGGTTTTCTTTGGCACTGGGCTAACATTTTCTTTTTTTCCCCCATTTTTATTGAGATGAAATTGTCATAACAGCACTGTATTAGTTTAGGAAGTGCAACACATATAAAATTTTCAATCATTACTTACTGATAGAATTTAGTTCAGTTCAGTCACTAAGTCATGTCCAACTCTTTGTGACCCCATGAACTGCAGTACGCCAGGCTTCCCTGTCCATCATGAACTCCCGGAGCTTACTCAAATTCAAGTCCATTGAGTTGGTGATGCTATCCAATCATCTCATTCTCTGTCATCCCCTTCTCCTCCTGCCTTCAATCATTCCCAGCATCAGGGTCTTTTTATTTTTTAGTTTTCTATTTTAAAAAAAATTATTTATTTTAATTGGAGGCTAATTAATTTACAATATTGTATCCGTTTTGCCATACATCAACATGAATCTGCCACGGGTGTACACGTGTTCCCCATCCTGAACCCCCCTCCCACTTCCCTCCCCGTACCATCCCTCTGGGTCATCCCAGTGCACCAGCCCCAAGCATCCTGTATCCTGCATCAAACCTGGACTGGCGATTAGTTACTTATATGATATTATACATGTTTCAATGCCATTCTCCCAAATCATCCCACCCTCGCCCTCTCCCACAGAGTCCAAAAAACTGTTCCATACTGCCGCGGCCAGCACAAGCAAGAGTTGCACCTGCACAGGGAGAGAACGGAGCGTCCCCGCTAAGAAAAATAAGAGAGAGACAAAAGATGGGGTTGAGAGGATCAGACCACAAATGGCTGATGCCTTTCTTTATTAGGCTATAATATTTATAGGATAATGTACGTGACTTAAGACATGTACAGGATTATTTTTTAACTTCAGGATACAATCACTAGACCCTTACCATTGTGTACAGAGTATAATAAGTAATCTATCTTCTATGACATGTTGCAGGACACCCTGACCTTAAGGGCTGTAAAAACTCTTCAAGGGTGGCGGGACAGGGAGCTTAGGAACAATGCCTAAGGCTCTGCATACCTGCCGAGCAGCTCCCAAGACTTAACCCTTCACGGGCAGTCCCCCGCAGCTCCCCTCTAAGGGTGGCGGGACAGGGAGCTTAGGACAATGCCTAAGGCTCTGCATACCTGCCGAGCAGCTCCCAAGACTTAACCCTTCACGGGCAGTCCCCCGCACCATACATCTGTGTCTCTTTTGCTGTCTTGCATACAGGGTTATTGTTACCATCTTTCTAAATTCCATATATATGCATTAGTATACTATATTGGTGTTTTTCTTTCTGGCTTACTTCACTCTGTATAATTGGCTCCAGTTTCATCCACCTCATTAGAATGGATTCAAATGTATTCTTTTTAATGGCTGAGTAATATTCCATTGTGCATATGTACCACCGCTTTCTTCTCCATTCATCTGCTGATGGTCATCTAGGTTGCTTCCATGTCCTGGCTATTATAAACAGTGCTGCAATGAACACTGGGGTGCACGTGTCTCTTTCAATTCTGGTTTCCTCGATGTGTATGCCCAGCAGTGGGATTGCTGGGTCATAAGGCAGTTCTATTTCCAGTTTTTTAAGGAATCTCCACACTGTTCTCCATAGTGGCTGTACTAGTTTGCATTCCCACCAACAGTATAAGAGGATTCCCTTTTCTCCACACCCTCTCCAGCATTTATTGCTTGTAGACTTTTGGATTGCAGCCATTCTGACTGGGGTGAAATGGTACCTCATTGTGGTCTTGATTTGCATTTCTCTGATAATGAGTGATGTTGAGCATCTTTTCATGTGTTTGTTAGCCATCTATATGTCTTCTTTGGAGAAATGTCTATTTAGTTCTTTGGCACATTTTTTGATTGGATCGTTTATTTTTCTGGAATTGAGCTGCAGGAGTTGCTTGTATATTTTTGAGATTAGTTGTTTGTCAGTTGCTTCATTTGCTATTATTTTCTCCCATTCTGAAGGCTGTCTTTTCACTTTGCTTTTAGTTTCCTTTGTTGTGCAGGAACTTTTAATTTTAATTAGGTCCCATTTGTTTATTTTTGCTTTTATTTCCAGTATTCTGGGAGGGAGATCATAGAGGATCCTGCTGTGATTTATGTCAGAGAGTGTTTTGCCTATGTTCTCCTCTAGGAGTTTTATAGTTTCTGGTCTTACGTTTAGATCTTTAATCCATTTGGAGTTTATTTTTGTGTGTGGTGTTAGAAAGTGATCTAGTTTCATTCTTTTACAAGTGGTTGACCAGTTTTCCCAGCACCACTTGTTAAAGAGATTGTCTTTACTCCATTGTATATTCTTGCCTCCTTTGTCGAAGACAAGGTGTCCATAGGTGTGTGGATTTATCTCTGGGATTTCTATTTTGTTCCATTGATCTATATTTCTGTCTTTGTGCCAGTACCATACTGTCTTGATGACTGTGGCTTTGTAGTAGAGCCTGAAGTCAGGCAAGTTGATTCCTCCAGTTCCATTCTTTCTCAGGATTGCTTTGGCTATTCGAGTTTTTTTTGTATTTCCATACAAATTGTGAAATTATTTGTTTTAGCTCTGTGAAAAATACCACCGGTAGCTTGATAGGGATTGCATTGAATCTATAGATTGCTTTGGGTAGTATACTCATTTTCCCTATATTGTTCTTTTGATCCATGAACATGGTATATTTCTCCATCTATTAGTGTCCTCTTTGATTTTTTTCACCAGTGTTTTATAGTTTTCTATATATAGGTCTTTAGTTTCTTTAGGTAGATATATTCCTAAGTATTTCATTCTTTTTGTTGCAATGGTGAATGGAATTGTTTCCTTAATTTCTCTTTCTATTTTCTCATTATTAGTGTATAGGAATGCAAGGGATTTCTGTGTGTTGATTTTATATCCTGCAACTTTACTATATTCATTGATTAGCTCTAGTAATTTTCTGGTGGAGTCTTTAGGGTTTTCTATGTAGAGAATCATGTCATTTGCAATCAGTGAGAGTTTTACTTCTTCTTTTCCAATTTGGATTCCTTTCATTTCTTTTTCTGCTCTGATTGCTGTGGCCAAAACTTCCAGAACTATGTTGAATAGTAGTGGTGAAAGTGGGCACCCTTATCTTGTTCCTGACTTTAGGGGAAATGCTTTCAATTTTTCACCATTGAGGATAATGTTTGCTGTGGGTTTGTCATATATAGCCTTTATTATGTTGAGGTATGTTCCTTCTATTCCTGCTTTCTGGAGAGTTTTTATCATAAATGGATGTTGAATTTTGTCAAAGGCTTTCTCTGCATCTATTGAGATAATCATATGGCTTTTATTTTTCAATTTGTTAATGTGGTGTACTACATTGATTGATTTGTGGATATTGAAGAATCCTTGCATCCCTGGGATAAAGCCCACTTGGTCATGGTGTATGATCACCTTTTTCTGAAGCACACATGGAAACTTCTCCAGGATAGATCACATCCTGGGCCATAAATCTAGCCTTGGTAAATTAAAAAAAAAATTGAAATCATTCCAAGCATCTTTTCTGACCACAGTGCAGTAAGATTAGATGTCAATTACAGGAGAAAGATTATTAAAAATTCCAACATATGGAGACTGAACAACACGCTGCTGAATAACCAACAAATCACAGAAGAAATCAAAAAATAAATCATAATATGCATAGAAATGAATGAAAATGAAAACACAACAACCCAAAACCTATGGGACACTGTAAAAGCAGTGCTAAGTGGAAAGTTCATAGCACTACAGGCATACCTCAAGAAATAAAAAAAAAGTCAAATAAATAACCTAACTCTACACCTAAAGGAACTAGAAAAGGAAGAAATGAAGAACCCCAGGGTTAGTAGAAGGAAAGACATTTTAAAAATTAGGGCAGAAATAAATGCAAAAGAAACAAAAGGGACCATAGCAAAAATCAACAAAGCCAAAAGCTGGTTCTTTGAAAGGATAAATAAAATTGACAAACCGTTAGCCAGACTCATCAAGAAACAAAGAGAGAAAAATCAAATCAATAAAATTAGAAATGAAAATGGAGAGATCACAACAGACAACACAGAAATACAAAGGATCATAAGAGACTACTATCAGCAACTATATGCCAATAAAATGGACAACGTGGAAGAAATGGACAAATTCTTAGAAAAGTACAACTTTCCAAAACTGATCCAGGAAGAAATAGAAAATCTTAACAGACCCATCACAAGCATGGAAATTGAAACTATAATCAGAAATCTTCCAGCAAACAAAAGCCCAGGTCCAGATGGCTTCACAGCTGAATTCTACCAAAAATTTAGAGAAGAGCTAACACTGATCCTACTCAAACTCTTCCAGAAAATTGCAGAGGAAGGTAAACTTCCAAACTCATTCTATGAGGCCACCATCACCCTAATACCAAAACCTGAAAAAGATGCCACAAAAAAAGAAAACTACAGGCCAATATCACTGATGAGCATAGATGCAAAAATTCTTAACAAAATTCTAGCAATCAGAATCCAACAACACATTAAAAAGATCATACACCAGGGTCTTTTTAAATGAGTCAGTTCTTCACATCAGGGGGCCAAAGTATTGGAGTTTCAGCTTCAACATCAGTCCTTCCAATGAATATTCAGGACTGATTTTCTTTAGGATGGACTGGTGGGATCTCCTTGCAGTCCAAGGGACTCTCAAGAGTGTTCTCCAATACCACAATTCAAAAGCATTAATTCCGTGCTCAGCTTTCTTTGGCATTGCCTTTCTTTGGGATTGGGATGAAAACTGACATTTTCTAGTCTTGTGTCCACTGCTGAGTTTTCCAAATTTGCTGACATACTGAGTGAAGCACTTTCACAACATCATCTTTTAGGATTTGAAATAGCTCAACTGGAATTCCATCACCTCCACTAGCTTTGTTCATAGTGATGCTTTCTAAGGCCCACTTTACTTTGTACTCAAGGATGTCTGGCTCAAGGTGAGTGATCACACCATTGTGGTTATCTGGGTCATGAAGATCTTTTTTGTATAGTTCTTCTGTGTATTCTTGCCACCTCTTCTTAATATCTTCTGCTTCTGTTAGGTCCATACCATTATAGAAGTTAGGAACCTTATCTAAGTATTATCTGGATGGTTTTGAATTGTCCCCTACTTATTCACTCATTCATTCATTCATTCATTAAAGTGTTTAAAATCTACAGGTGTCAATTTTCCAAATTTATGATTTAATAATTATTGGTCAAATATAATTTAATAATTAAATGACCAAATCTGGTAATGGATTAAGGCTTTTTGGCTGCCAGATGGTCTTCCAAAGAAAAAGTGTTGAAAAATTAGGAGGAATAAACTAGGAGTGTATGGATTTCATTTTAATTAACATATATTTTGATTCAAATGTTAAGGGAAAACTGGGACAATTTTTTTGAAGCCAGTTTTTTTTAAAGGTGAATATTTGGCTGAATACAAAGTGATATCAAAATAAAATATTAATATTTTCATTTTAATAATGTCACCAACTGCCAAAAGATTTTTTTCTTTTGAACTGTAATGAAAAGTTATATAGGTCTCTCTCTGCCAAAATCTGCTTTCTTATGTCTTTACCATGTGATTAAAAGACCTTGAGGAAAAAATTTCTAAGTGAAGCTGCATTGTTAAAATCCTGGGCTAGGACCTTGGAGATTTGGGTACCATATTTCCTGATAAAGACTGATGAAAATTTTCAGATATCACAAACTATAGAAATGGCATTTTAAGTTAAAGTCTGATTTTAAAACTTGATAATTTTGTTACTCTAGTGAATGCTGCTTTCAGATTTTTATTTTTCCTTTGGTAGGAAGAGTATTTTTAGTAAAGTTACATTCTGGTTAACTTTCTTATCAATTGGCATACATTGGTACTTTTAATAATTCAGAATTGTACTTCTGAGTATTTTCTGAAAAGAGTAAATAAAATGTTTCATAATTATCCAGACTTTGCATAATTCATAAAACCAACATCTTTTTGAGTTTTTGTGTAGAATATTCATCTTCAATGTATACATCAGGTAACTTGTACTTCTCAGAGAATGAGAGGATTATTTCCCCCTCAGTTAGGTATATTTCATCTTAGAGAGCTACACTGAAACCAGATTTTCATCTGAAGAAGAAGCTGTTACAGAATTATTAAAAGGAGAATAAATCCACCTTTATCATCAGATGGTATCCTAATAAACAGTGTAAAATAGAATCATCTAGCCTAAGAGAAAAACAATGAGGTTTTTCTAGAGAACAAAGAATTTAGCGAATATGGGAAAACTCTGAGTCAAAAAAGAACAAATAATCTCTTCGAGAATATTAAGGATATAAAATTATAAGAGGAAAATGTACCCAGGAAAAAAAAGAAAATGAGAGCTTGGGGTCTTATCTGAGTTTTCAGTTCTTACTCCAGGCAGGGAAAATTCACCATGGCTACAGATCTTCTCTGCGAAGACCACTCCTCATCTTTTTTTATGACCTCTGTTCCCTGCAGTCTCAGTTTACATCTTATAACAGCTCAGGCTGAAGGAGGAATTTGTTTCCTCTTAGCAACAGTTCCATCTCTTCCCAGAAGCCACCTTTCTGTGAGGGGATGACCAGTTAGCTGCAGCAAGTAAGGAAGAGTTTGAGGAGAGAAGAGATCAGAATGTTCAGTGAGCTTCAGAAGAAAGGGATTAGGTTGTCTCTTTGTATTCCATCCCCCTGGCAGTCAAGCAGATACACAGAAATCTCTCTATAAAATTATCCCCTGGGTCTGTGTCTTCAGTCTGTGTCTTCAGGCAGTCTTACAATTAAGCCTGTCTTGTAATAAAAAGAACTTTTCTGATACTACAGAAAATTGCAAATGCATGGCCGGCCATCTATGATGGATGCTATTATTAAATCCTGATCTGTTGGGAATTCAACATGAGGTGAAATAAACAACACAGGAAGAGAAAATATCTCCTGGTGTAGCCTTTGGTGCAAATTCTATTCTTTCTTTTTTTAAAAAATTAACTAATCAATGTATTTGGCCGCACTGGGTGTTAGCTGTGGCATGTGGAATCTAGTTTCCTGACCAGGGATCAAACTCCAGCCTCTTGCATTGGAATCACCAAGTCTTATCCACTGGACCACCAGGGAAGTCCCCAGATTATTTTCTTAAGGAACATTTAATGATTATAAAGTGTTACAGTGAAGTCAGATAGAGAAGGGAAAAATATCCTATGACATCCTTTATATGTGAAATCTAAAAATAAATGATACAAATGAACTTATTTAAAAACAGAAATAGACTCACAGACTTCAAGAACCAGCATATGGTTGTCAGAGGGAAGGATGAGGAGAAGGGATAGTTAGGGAGTTTGGGATGGGCATGTACATATGTGCTCAGTAGCTTCAGTAGAGTCCAACTTTTTGGAACCCACTGGACTGTAGCCAGTCAGGGTCCTCTGTCCATGGGATTCTCCAGGCAAGGATACTGGAGTGGGTTGCTATGCCCTCCTCCAGGTGATCTTTGATCCAACCCAGGAATCAAACCCACGTCTCCTGCATCTCCTGCACTGCAGGCTAGTTCTTTACCACTGAGCCACTGGGGAAGCCCTGAAGTGTACACACTGCTATATTTAAAATGAATAACCAACAAGGACCTACTGTGGAGCACATGGAACTCTACTCAATGTTTTGTGGCAACCTGGATAGGAGGGGGTTTGGGGGAGAATGGATACATGTATATGTATGTCTGAGTCCCTTCACTGTTCACCTGAAACCATCACAACATTGTTAATCAGCTATACCCCAATACAAAATAAAAAAAAAATTTTTAAGTGTTACAGTAATGTTTTGGTATAATTTATACCCTAATGCTTTATTATTGTTAATTTTATGTATATTGAATCTTTCTAGCTAAACTATATGTTTATTATGTATCTGAGCATGTATCTCTCCATGTTTTGTTACAATTATTTACTTAACTGATAAAAGTCTGTAATAGGTAGTGCAAGGGAAAATAATTAATAGCAAGACCTTGAGCATGACTCATTGTATGCTTGATGCCCAGAAACATGACGACCAGTGGGTCCTGACTTGGTCTTATAATGCTAACTAAAGTCTCATAGAATTACATTAAATGAGAAATGAAACTTGACACTTCTGGCTTCAAAATTTAATTTGGAAATAGGGGAATCATAGCATCCCCAAATGGCACATGTCTGCTGACTAAGCAGTGCAAGATGCTGTAACTGAATCCTAAAAGTGAGGCTGGAAATAGAAATAATTGGAGAAAAGAAAAGAAAATTGTGTTAGTAAATTCAGCAACCACTAATCCCTGTTTTTTGATCAAAGGCGTCTAGACACTACCTAACTCCATTCTAACTTTTATGACTGCTGCAAAGGAGTGTGCATTCTTATTATCTTATTTACAGTGTCATAGGATGTCTGTGCAAACAAACATCTCTTGAACACTTGTGCATTTGTCAGAGTTGCCTGTTCTCTGGGCTTATTTAGAAATATGATTTGGTGTTAAAAGACTTCTTCTGGAAGCTGCACTCAGCAGCCTCAGACTTACTACAACTGAAAAACAGACATACCATGTTGTACTTCATGCTGTAGGTCTCCAAATGTGTAGCAGACACTATAGACATCTTACCTCCGGGACTCTGATTTTGGGTGGATAATCTTGACCTCAAATAGTTTTGTCCTTTTGTCCCCCTATCTCATTTATATTTTTCATGTCCTGAATACTTAGTTTTTGAAGCAAAAGTGTGATCATCAGATTTATGCAATCCCACCTTTCTATTGAAAAGAATAATGTCAAACATCTCTGAGAGAATTTATATTCCAGATACTTTGCTTATATAGTCCCTTCATCAACCTTTTAGAGGTATTAAGAATTCAGGAAGACAAGTTACTTCTCTGACCACAGTGCTAGTAAACCAAGAAGTCAGGATTAAAATGAAGTCTGATTCTAAAGCTCTTGTTCTTATTACACAACTACAGGTTCAGGTCTGTCTTGAGAGTATGTTGAATGGGAGACCTCTGTGATGTGATTTGGCTGCCAAGTTCCCCTGCTCAAAAGCTTTTCCTCTGTCCAGGTATGTATGAAAACTTTTTTTGATGTAAAACATTGCAATACTAGGGAAGGGAATGGAAGTTCACATTCACAATTTATGTTAAATTAATTAACTGAATTACCCAGCAGGACTCTTAGAATGTGATGGAAAAGCAATGGGTTTTACTAACAATACAGAGAGTTCCGGGAAAGGCAGCTGAACCCTTTGTCAGCTGAAAGCCAGAAAGAGGTTTAATTTGAAGGTCAAGAGATTTTGTGGGGGTCTGGTTTTTGCCACCAGGGGTCAGTGTGCAGGTGCTAGGAATGGAGGCAGGAGGCAGCATTGGGAAAACAAACTTGGATCAAAATGGGAAATGGAAATGGAAACTCTTTTTCAGTTAGTAAGACTTGGCAAAGAGCCCCTGGCAGGTTAACCCCAAACCGAAACTATAAATCAGAAGTTACTTAAGATTAGGTCCATCTGAAGACCTGAATGTATATATCTTGCCTAAATGAAAGCAGCATGGACCCACCATTATGATTGCTAATAAGGGGTACTTTAAATGACAATCTGATAAGTTACACAGAAAGATGCTGACAACAGTCTTCTTAAATTTATTAAAAATTCCTTTATTGATTGCGTTTTAGAGTGATCACATGGCAAAGAGAACAGAGGAAGGTCAAAAGAAAGAGGAAGACTAAAAGGTGTATTTTATAAATTATTAAGATCTAAGTATAAGCATCTCATTTTTAAAATGAAAAAGTACTCTTAATGTGTTAGATAATTGTTAAAGTTCCTTTCACTCTTTTATTCTTTTAGGTAGGACAATGTATGCAGTGAGAGGAAGGTAACTAGTGAGAGGAAGGTAACAAAGTGATGTTAATATCAATATTTAAGAAAATACATTCTCCAACAAAGTCTCACACTTAGTTTTAATGCTTTCAAATATTTTAGTTTGCCCTCAGCTCATTTGGGAACTGTTTTGCTTAGATGCGCTAGGACCTGTATTTTGCAACAAATGTTCATACTCTTTTTGGTAGGCAGAGCTATTTGTATATATATATATATATATATACATATATATATATATTTTAATATGGTTTGAAAATCAAGAGGGTTTAAAATTTTTGTTAAAATAGTGACTCTAGGAAACTTCAAGGTATTTAGATTTATTCTTATTTTCCTAAATATAAATATATTCATTTCGTAGCTGGGAAAACATATTCAAAACGGTAGTTTGCATCCTTCATGATTTAACAGAAGCATACGTTTGCAAAAGAGCACAGTGAAAGTTAATTGCTGTCTACTTGGAAAGCCCGAAGCAGCAGATTTTGCCTCTGGCAAGATAATTTTATGAAAGCGGGAACATAAAATGAGCCAGACTGTCTAACAACCATTACTGTGTCAGATGAAAGCTTCTCTCTCTCTCGTCATCATATACATATATATATATATATATATATATATATATATATATGATGAACTTAAGGGGCACACATTCAAAATGATTGTTTATAACCAAAGCAGAAAAAAAAAAAAAAACCCACAAAACTGTAACAGAACACGCTGTATCATAGAAATCTTCATTTGTGCCAGTGGATTTTGAGTGATGTATTTCTAAGGTCTAAAAGTACAAATTATCTGCTGGCTAAAATATCTTTCTGTAAGAGCTTTGACTTACTTCATGTAGGTCTTTCAGCACTGGGACTTAACATTCTGACCTAACATTTAATGTATTAATCCTAATTTTAATCCAATACCGAGGCTCTCTGTTGTATTGAATCAATTCAGGTTAATTCAGAATTATGTTGCTCCCACCCAGAATCAATAGACCCACTGTTGGTTCTCTGCAAAGCTGACCACCCAGTTTTGTGAGAATCTGCAGCGAATTAGAAAATCTGTCATTGCTGGGGAGACCGGGCAGCTCAGATATGGTCTGTCATTCTCTCTGGCCTATACAATACCTACCCTTTGTCTACCGTCTCCTAAAGTAACCTGGCATAACTGAGCCTGCCAATCAATGAGATCTTTATTCTCCTGGAGGAATGCCTTGCACACCAGCATTATTAAGAAATTTCTGGACAGTGTTTAGTGGCTGAAGAATAATCCAGGGTTCTATTAAAAAGCCATCTGGGTAATTAATAGCACATTTGTTCTCAGCCTCCTCCCAATTTGTCCATTAGTGGAATAAAAGCTCAGGACAAAGGGTAATGTGGTTCAGTTATATTTTACAAGAATTCTTCAGGAAGTTGAAAACACATGATAGTTTTCCAAAGATACATATGTTTATGGGCTCTTAGAGCAGCAACTAGGAAAATCCGTGAGCTTTAAACTGAAGTTTTCTGTTGCCACTGGCTATTTAAATGAAGAAAACTGATATGGAATATTGACAATCCAGTCTTAGAATCGACGAGCGTGCTGCTGGAATGCCCCCGAACATGTATAGACTAGGATGTCTCTGTCATAGTTAAGTTTAAAAAAATCTCCCCGAATATTTACAAATGCGAAAAAAAAACAGGCCTTTTATATCCTTTTACCCAATAGTTGGAGGCTTTTCTGAGCTCTCTTTTTAATGTATTTTCATGAGTAGCAGCCTCAGGCAGCATATTTCTGCACCATCGCCAAATAAACTCTGTTTTTCTTATTGATGCTTTCTATGTTAGCCTGCCTTTTTTCTTAACTGCATGTACAGAGAAACTTTGAAGTCCTAGATATTTGAAGATAAAAGTTAAAAACACCTCAGCAAATTTAAAATGAGGATTTAGTGTGTTTCTTTCTGTCTTTTAGATTTATTTTAAAGCAGTGATCAGCTAAACAGCACAGGAATCTGGAATTTATAGGGATTACATTGCCACAGAGTATATAAGTGTGTGTGTGTCCCCGTGTGTGTGACAGGGGATGTGGTGGAGTAGGAATGGGGCCATGTCAAGGTCACAGCCAGTGTGTTTGCAAATATACTCCAGTAGCTTGGGAAGTGATTTGACAGAGACACAGAGAGACACACACACAAACAGAGAGAGAGAGAGAGAGGGTGGAGAAAAGGTGGAGAGGAGCAAGGAGGGGACAGGTGAGGAGGATGAAGAGACAGAAAATTTCTCTTAGATAAAGGTCTGTATATATCAAAGGTCTCAGATCCTGTAAGACATTAGTTTTAGTTACTTTTCACTATGTGCCAGGCTAAGTACTTACATGGATTACTTCATACAAGTTTTATAGCAATGCTATACAGTAGAAGTTTGCCTCATTTTTAGATGAGACTCTGAGAGGCTGAGGTCACACAGCTAGTTAGCAATAGAAGCTGTGGTCCCTGTGGCATACCGCCTTGCTCCCTGGCTGTCTTTTTCTTTCTTAAACATGCAGTCCTCTGCATGGATTAACCCCTTCATCTTGAGTGCCCTTCCCCTAACCCTTTGTATGACTGGGTTTTCTCTTTTTAGCAGCAAATGTCCATTTAAGAAAACATGCTTTGGGAATTCTCTGGTGGTCCAGTGACTAAGACTCCACACTTCTAATGCAAGGGGCTCGAGTTTGATGCCTGGTTAGGAAACTAGGGTCCCACATGCCACGTGGCAGAACTGTCCCCTCCCCAAGGACTCCCCCCTCCCCAAAAAAGTAAGAAAACATGCTTTGGAAGGGATAGACCTCAGTTGAGTCCTAGCTTCATTCACTCATTCATTCAGTGCTTATTAAATGTCTATTACTTCCCAGACACTGTTGAAGGCAAGATGGAGAGAGAAAATATTTCCAGCTCTTGCACTCAGGGACTTATAATTCTGTCAAGGGAGAGAGACAGTCAAATACACAATTGCAAAATTGTTAACAATTCCTGAGGAATTGACTCGGACTGAGATCCGAAGGATGACATGGTATTATTAAAAAAACAGAGACATCACTTTGCCAACAAAGGTCCAGATAATCAAAGCTATGGTTTTTCTGGTAAGCATGTACAGATGTAAGAGTTGGACCATAAAGAAGGCTGAGCATTGAAGAATCGATACTTTTGAACTGTGGTGCTGGAGAAGACTCTTGAGAGTCCCTTGGATAGCAAGGAGATCAAACCAGTCAATCCTAGAGGAAATTAACCCTGAATATTCAGTGCAAGAACTAATGCTGAAGCTGAAGTTCCAGTACTTTGGCTGCCTGAAGCAAAGAGCCAATTCATTGGAAAAGACCCTGATACTGGGAAAGATTGAGGGCAGGAGAAGGGAGCGAGAAGATGAGATGGTTGGATGGTATCACTGACTCAGTGGACATGAGTTTGAGAAAATTCTGGGAAATAGTGAAGGACAGGGAAGCCTGGTATGCTGCAGTCCATGGTGTTGTAAAGAGTCAGACATGACTTAGTGACTGAACAACAGTGACAGCTGTGGAGAAACTCTTCCCCAGACAGCCATCAATCAGGAAATTACTCCTGTAATTTCCTTCTTTTTGGGAGATTTCACTGTGCCTTTCAGTAGCACTTTGACCCCAGGATGGCTTCAGTACCACAGATTCAGGAGAAGGTCTGGAGGGCTCCATCAACAGTGGTCTCTACTACATCAGAACAGCTTCAGGTATGGGCCACTCTGACCCAGCGAGCACATGAAGGAAACACAGTTTTATTCCTAAACAAAATTCTGTTTTAGAAACACAGACTCTGGGAGGAGCCAAGGAATGAAACTGTTTAAATATCCATTTGTGACTAAGTAGTTTTTCAATTTCACAGAGTTAGGAGGTCAGCTATCTCAGCTGCCAAAGTGTGAGGGGAACACAGAGTCAGAGGCCCCAGGGCTTCAGGGAAGTAGTTCTTGGCCAGGAGGGCTGGGCCTTTCCTTGCAGAACAAATATTTGTTAGCACTTTACACAAGAATACTCTTGAGCTCATTGTATTTACATTGCAAATGATCTGTAAATAGTAAAGCAGTTATGTGTACCTGAAATTTGTCATTTGTTTGAGGATACCATACAGATGATAGAAAATGAGAGAAGTGAGTTTTGGAAGGGAGCAGAGTGCCATGAAAAAGCAAACACAAAACCTCCAGCAGAACCTTTCTTTGCCAGGGCAGATACTTAAAAAGCCACCTCAAAATGAATCCCAAATGAACGCTGCCTCCAGTCTCTCCCTTGGCAGGTTAAGTGGACCTAGACTTATAAACCCAACTGTCAGAACAAGCTGTCTCCGAAAGGAGTAAATAGACAGCCCTACCCTGGCTCTAGTACAGTGGTCTCTGGATCATCACGGGGGAGTTTTCTGCCTGTCAGACCTTCCAGGGCTCAGCCCCTGTGGCCTATACCTCATTGGCAGCTTCTGGAAGGGAAGAGAAGGCAGTCCCTGTCTGTTAGAAACAATGTGTCTTCAACCCTTTCAGGGGTTGGATTTTCAGGTCAACATGGGTAGATAGATTAGAATCATGTGTATAGAGCTCTTTCCTACTCGCAGCTTCCCTGGTGGCTCAGATGGTAAAGAATCTGCTTGCAGTGTAGGAGGCCAGGATGTGATCCCTGGGTTGGGGTTGGGAAGATCACCTGGAGAAGGCAATGGCTACCCACTTCAGTATTCTTGCCCTGGAGAATCCCATGGACAGAGGAGCCTGGTAGACTACAGTCCATGGGGTCACAAACAGTTGGACATGACCAAGCAACTGACACTTTCACTGGTGACTCAGATGGTAAATCTTCACAATGTAAGGGAAAGTACTCCAATCTGTCTATGTAGTTTAAATTTTTATTTACCTGTATTCTACATAAGGCTTTCCTGATGGCTCAGCAGTAAAGAATCTGTCTGCCAGTGCAGGAGCCTCGGGTTCTATCCCTGAGTTGGGAATAACCCTGGAGAAAGAAATGGCAACCTATTCCAGTATTCTTGCCTGGGAAATGCCACAGACAGTGGAGCCTGGTGGGCTACAGTCCATGGGATCGCAAAAGAGTTGAACGTGACTTAGCGACTAAACAAGCAGAAAACAATTTCTACATAAGGATTATTCCTACATGGTGTGAAACTTCTGGAAGTATTTCTACCATTCTCCCAAACTTGTCCCCCAACTGAAACATGAAATCTCTTCATTCTTTCCTTTTTTTTTTGATCCCACCACATGGCAAAATGTGGGTTCTTGGTTCCCTGAGCAGTGATTGAACTTGTGTCCTCTGGAAGCTCAGAGTCTTAACCACTGGACTGCCAGGCAAGTCCCATTAATGGATTTTTCAAAATGCTAACATTTTTACTTGTTTGAAAAGTTTGCTTACTTGACAAATGATTAGCAAACATATAATCCATCCATTTAAAGTGTACAATTCAATGTTTTGTACTATATACATAGGGTTATGTAAACATCATCACAATCTAATTTTACATCATTTTTTTGGTTCTCTATAGAAGAAAACCCCACACTCTTAGCAGACCCTCCTCATTCCTTCTACTCACTCCACCCCCAGTCATAGGGAACCATGAATCTACAGTCTATCCCTATAAATTTGCCAGTGCTGGACATTTCATATAAATGGAATGATACAATATGTGGCCTTTGTGACTATCTTTTATCACTTGTCAGTTTTCAAGTTTCATCTGTTTTGTGGCATGTTATCAGGACCTCATTTTGTTTTATTGCTGAATAATATTCCATTATGTGCTGATAGCACATTTTATTTTTTTATTTACCAGTAAATGGACATTTGGGTCAGTTTTGCTTTTTGGTGCTTATGAATAATGCTAGTTTAAACATTCAGGATTTTTTCTATGTGGACATGTGTTTTTCTGTCTCTTGGGTAGATACTTAAAAACAGAATTTCTAGGTCACGTGGGAACTCTGTGCTTAACCTTTTGAGGAAATGGGAGGCTATTTTCCAAAGAGCTACACAAATTTACATTCACATTAGCAAAGGGGTTCTGATTTCTCCACATTCTCACCAGTAATTGTCTATCTAATGTTTCTTTATATTAAGCATTCTTCTTTCTAGACTACTATTTTTCACTTCAAATCCTTTTCTCAGCCCCTTTCCTTCCCTTCCCCGATCAAATCACTGATATGATAGCATGAATTAGTTTGTCAAGTGGCTTTCTTGTGAGAGTGGGTGTTCTTTGCTTCAGTGCATCTCTGTGAGAGGTTGGCTGGGGGGAAAGTGTGGGGAGATGTGGGGATTCGGCTCCAGAAGAATGGGGCCCATGAGGACTTTGTTTCACAGACTGTTTAGCCAAATGCCTGGGTTGGAGACAGAGTCATGGAATTTGGTTGGTAAGCACATCTCTGGTGCCTTGAAGAAAAGGGTGGAGGTATACTAGGCTAAGTACATTTTTAAAGATTTCTGGAACTCAGACTAATCCAGCCTGGTGGAACTCTGTTTAAGAGCTCTAGCCAGGGATTCCCCTGATAGTCCCATGGTTAAGAATCTGTCCTCCAACGCAGGGGACGTGGGTTCAATCCCTGGTCAGGAAACTAAGATCCCACTTGCTCCGCAGGACAGCTAAGCCCACGTGCCACAATTAGAGAGCTTGCCTGCTCCAGTGAAGACCCAGCACAACCAAAAGAAGAAGAAGAAGAAGAAGAAGGCTCCAGCCAGTCGCCATTCACCACGACTCATAGTGAGGTCTGAGAATGCTTTCTCTACTGGTCCACAACAGAAAGGGAAATAAAAAATAAAATTAGTCCTTAGCCACAGTATGAGAACCACTGCAATGAACTAATGCATTCCAGCATTTTCCTTCCTTCAACTATATGAGACTTTGATACAGGAAGGGAGGGGTCCAGAGCATAAGGAGAATCACAATAAGAGCAGGCATTTACCCAGCATCTCTAAATGCTAGTCTCCGTGCTAACCACTCTACTCACAGTGGCTGATTTAGTTGATACAATGACTACTTCCATTTCATTATGCTATTACTATTTCCATTCCATGGCACTGGGGTCAGGAGGTGTAAGTACCAGCTCTGTGGGTGGGTTTCCATCCTGATGGGTTAGCAAGCTGTGTCCTATCTTAGCTTGACGCCTGTCTACTTCAGGAGGGTCTGCCATTCTCATTAATTTGGAGCCTGCTCCAAATTAATCTAGAGCCTATTCTCCTCTCCTTGGCTCTCCCAGGGTTGGCCTCTGGCTCTGCCAGCCCTCTCTGCTTGCTGATTGACATGACCCCAGAAATAGGAGGAAGTCTTGTGATGGGAGGAGACTGAGTATGCATACAGAAAGAATCAAGGCAGGAAAAGAAACTGAGAGAGAACCCAGAGACATGAAGAAGAGCTTGGCTGGAGGCCTTTTTTTTTCTTTTACAGATTTTAATCACTAAAGTACTTACTGAGTAACTTCTATGTGCCAGAGCTTGTACTGTCCATTGCTCAAGGTTCTGTGAGCCTGATGGATAATTTATTCTAGAAGGTCATGGATTATATTGTATATAGGGCATAAATAAATTTCTGAATTATTTTGTTATGGATATCTAATAATTCAGTCAGAAAATTCTTGTACTTAACCTATTTTTTTTGAATTGCTATGTAGAACGATTCCTGGACTTTCCGGAGAGATGCATAATTTGCCGGCTGGAGAAGACATCAGTCTTTTGTAAATCTGAGATTTTTCAATTTAAAATGAAATCTTTGGCTTCTTGGGACTCTTCTCCAGGGGACTGTAAAGTGCAGTGGTGTCACTATGTAATTTCTTCAACAAGAAATACTGCAACTTATTGCAGTATAGTTGCATCACAATGTTCTGTTAGCATCCGTGCTGTGCTATGCTTAGTTGTTCAGTCATGTCTGACTCTTTGCAACCCCATGGACTGTAGCCCACCAGGCTCTTCTGTCCATGGGATTCTCCAGGCAAGAATACTGGAGTGATTTGCCATGCCCTCCTCTAGGGGTCTTCCCAAGCCAGGGATCAAACACAGATCTCCCACATTGCAGGCAGATTATTTGCCATCTGAGCCACTAGAGAAGCCCATGAATACTGGAGTGGGTAGCCTATCCCTGCTCCAGGGGATCTTCCTGACCCAGGAATTGAACTGGGGTCTCCTGCTTTGCAGGCAAATTCTTTACCAGCTGAACTACCAGGGAAGCTGTGTTAGCTTCTGTATAGCAAAATGAATCATCCGTACATATGAGTATATCACCTCCCTGATGGATTTCCATAGACCTTTCTTTAGGGAAAGACTTGTAGAAATTATTGTGGAAAGTGGAAATTTGGGGGAAGAAATAGATGTTTATTAAAGAAGTGCTAAGTGGGAGGTAATCACATGGTCTATTTCTCACAACCTCAGGGAAAATCCAGGGACTTTTGCATGCTTTTGGAGTGAGGTGGGTATTTTCCTTTATCTTGGGTGAGATCAGGGCAGGCTGCCCAGCTATGTTTGGCTTACTTTTGAACCATCCAGCGCCCTTAACTCTCACTCCCAGCTAGTGTAGCCTGGGACATGCTGTTTATACCAGGGAGAAGAGCCTCTCATCCTCTCTGGTATTGTGGGAGGGCTGCGGTGAGGGGTGAGAAGGAGATGGAGTCTCCCTGCCTTCTCTTCTTATAGAGTAACCATGGGGTTGTGGATCAGTTTCTTCTTTCTTTCCTCTGCTTGTATGTCCACAAAAGGTTACCCTGCAAAAGTCAGTTTTTCAGCCAGGATCATCCTTGTTCCATGCAGATTTTCTAAGGTGGACTTGTGTTACACTCCTTTGCACTGTTTCCCATCACTATAATTATTTTAATGATTTGTAAAGTGGTCTCCTTATTTAGAGATCTGAGGTTAGTGACCCTTAGGAATAGCAACTGACCTTGAGCAGACTTCCCTGAATTTATAGAACTGAGATGATAATTGAGTAGCCTTGACCCTCAAGTTCATTTCCATTCAGGGAACGTCAGTTCCACACAGATGTGTTGGTCGTTGACATCAGGCACCTAATCAATGGTTTCAGGGAAACAGTTTCTCATGCATAAACCCTTACACATTTGCTGGCTGGAGAACAGTACTCTATGTTCCTTACTAGTCTTTCCGGTTAGTTGCAAGAGACGAGGTGTGCTATGTAGAACGATTCCTGGACTTTCTGGAGAGATGCATAATTTGCCGGCTGGAGAAGAAATCAGTCTTTTGTAAGTCTGAGATTTTTCAATTTAAAATGAAATCTTTGGCTTCTTGGGACTCTTCTCCAGGGGACTGTAAAGTGCACTGGTGTCACTATGTAATTTCTTCAACAAGAGCTTGTCTTGGGAGCATCGCAGTGGCTGGGAATTAAGAAACTTCTGTTTCAGCTCCAACCTCACCAGCAGCTTCTGTGTGACCTGAGGGAAATTAGTTAACCTCCTTGGATTTTATGTGCTTCAAAATGAGGGTCAGACCATTACCTCATAGTCTGGGCTCAAGACTCTGCAGGGAGCTGAAACCCAGCGCTATCCCCAGGTGAATGCTGCTAAAACCAGGCTTGTTCCTCGATTTGAAAAGCCCTCCCCTGGCTCAGAAATGCATGGTTACTCATCTGTTAGCCTGCAGTCCTTTTTTTTAGGGGGGGGGGGCACTTATTATATAATACCTTAGAGTTGAGGGGTGAGTCATGATTTTTAAAGGATGTTACATATTTAATCTTCTTATTTGATTTTCTCCATCCCAGGGAAGGCAGAATTTGTTGTCATCTCAATTCTATAAATTCAGTTTAGGGCAGGGAACTTGAAAGAGGAGTTAAAAGTTAGTATACAGTAGTATACAGGGCAATGTACATTCTTCCATAATCTGGCCCCATGGAAGGACAGTTTCTATTTACATTTTCAATAAAAAGTACACTTTGGTATATACTGGATCCAGAATCAAGTAGCTGAGTTTAAATCTTGGTTCTATCACTCAATGAGGAACCTTAGGTAAGTTAGTTTATTCTTCTCATTTTAAGATGGGAATAATAAAAGTACTCATCTCATAATGTCATTCTGTGGACTAAATAAAATTACATATATATATATGTGAAGTACTTAGTATATTGCCTATTACATAGTAAACTTCCAATTATTATGTTGTTTTACTACATTTTATTTTCTTAAATACCATCAAGTTATCCTAGGACACCATCAGTTATTCTTTTAAGTGTATACTTTAAATATATATAACACCAGTAGTCTTTTATCAGAAAAGTACAAAGAAGAAAAGATAAAAATAATCTATATTCTTTCCACTCAGATAATCCCTGTTGATATCTTAAAAATAAATAACAAAATAATACTCTTAAAAGTTTAGAAACACCAACTTTAATAGATGTGTATCATTAGTAGATTTGGTATTCTCATGAGAGAAATGTATAAAATGGAAAGTTGGAATCTTCTCCCTTTTTGCAGGGTAATTTCTATTACCTTTTGATTATTTCCAGAAAAACGCACCCTTTACCACATCAAACTTTGCCCTTCTCACACATAAGATATCATACAAAGCATACTGTTCTGCCCTTGCTTTTTTCCACTTCTATATCTGAGAGCTTTTCCACCAACAGATCTGTTTAGTTTTCTTTCATGCCCTCCTTGCATTCCATAGATGATACATTCATGTATGAATAGATGTATCATAGATGTATCATAGTTTAGTTATCCTATTTCTACTGATGGACATTGGGTAATTTTCAGCTGTAGTTAGTTTGCAGTTTAATTATGTATCAGTGACTATCGCTGTATGTATGTCTTGGAGAATTTTTATGAAGTATATCAATAAGGTAAATTCCTAGCTATGGGTTTACTGAGTCAGCAGTTTTAGTTTTGATAGTTATTTGATAGATCCTTCTCTACTAATTTACATCAATTTAACACTTCCACTAAAGGCCATTTCCTTTACCCAGTTGCAGGTACTGGGTATCCTCCAACTATAAGCATTTTCAAGAGTAAAAAGTATCATTATGTGATTTATATTTCTGATAAGTGAAGGACATTATCTCTTTCTTGTTTGGATTTTATTATGAGTGAGGCCAAACAGCTTGTCCTATATTTACTGGGTGTTTGTCTCCTTTCACTATAAACTGTATGTTTTTATACTTTGTCCATTTTTCTGTTAGATTATTTAACTTTTTCTTATTTATTTATGTGACCTTAAACACATAAATATGTGGTTTCGAGAGATATATTAAATCATATGAAAATTTAATTATGTCTTGGAATAAAAAATTTTGCTTAGGAGATATAGTAGATAAAAATTGTGTTTGCTGGCCCAGCCTCTATTTCCTCTTCTGAAAGAAGCCGCCAGATTTTCCTTTTGGATAACAGCATGTTTTTACTCCACACGTTTTGGGTTTCTCTGTGTCTGGACATGTGATCTAGACTTGCACAGCAAAGCCTTTCAAATTTCTGGCCACAGTACAGAGATGAAGACCCACCCAAGCAGTGAGAGACTTTCCATGACTTTGCTGTATCCATTTGAGGAAAGGCACTCTTTCTCTCACTCCACTGCAATTACTGAGAAGGGTAAATAGGATGCTTTAGGAAATGCAAAACAGCGGAGCCTCAAGTCAGGAAGTAGGAGGGGACAAACATTGATAATTGTCTTGTCGAATACCATGGGCCTTCTGGATAAACTTAGCTTGACTAGGGAAGTTCGATAGGAAAGGATAAGCTGAAGCTATGCAAAGGCAGGTGGGAAAAAAGCTATTAGGATGATTGAAAATCAAAACAATCCTGGCAGAGTTTCCTGTGCTATATACAGGGAGCTCTACTCAATGATCTCTAATAACCTATTTGGGAAAAGAAATCTAAAAAAAGACTAGATATATGTATAATGATTTACTTTGCTGTACGCCTGAAACAAACATAACATTGTAAATCATCTATGCTCCAATTAAAATAAAAAAAAAATCCTGGCAGGGTTGTGAATGCCAGGCAAAGTTTGTCCACAAAGGGGAACTGGGCACTTGTTTTGAGTAACTGCACTATGATCTCTATATTGTGAAATGTCCACGTCTTAAATAGAGACTGGTTTACTAGCTGTTAGTCATGTTATAGCCTGCAGTATAACGGACACACTTCCTGGAAATGTGATTCAATGTGTCTGAGGGTTTTTTTTAAATGTATTTATTTTTAACTGAAGGATAATTGCTTTACAGTATTGTGTAAAGCACAATATTGAGGGACAGAGAGGCCGGACACGCTGCAGTTCATGGGATTGCAAAGAGCTGAACACGAATTGGTGACTGAACAACAACAAATTGTGTTGGTTTCTGCCATGTATCAACGTGAATCAGCCATAGGTATACATATGTCTCCTCCCTCTTGAACCTCCCTCCCACCTCCCACTCCATCCCAACCCCCTAGGTTGTCACAGAGCCCTGATTTGAGTTTCCTGAGTCATACAGCAAATTCCCACTGGTAATCTATTTTGCCTGAGTTTTTAAATTTTTTTATAAAGTCACACACATTGATAGCTACAGAAGCATTGGAAATGAAGGATGGCTTCTGTTTTTGTTTCTCATTCTTCCTCTCCCTCCCTTTCTCTTTTAATTGGGAATCTCGGATTTTTACTTCATCATAATGTCAGAGGGCAAGGTACTACCACGTTACACATAGTTTAATAGCCAGAGTTCAAGATTAAAACCATGGAAAGCCAGGAGGTAAGAGTACAGTTTCATAATGCTGCTTACTTTTGGCCTTGAGCACCAGCTTATGATCATATCCCTTTTGGCAAGCTCCAAGTTTAACTTTCAATAAGAAGAGTTAAGTGGTGAAAATGTGTAAGATAAACTCATAAAATTAAGTTTCTAAAACAAGAATTAGTGAAGTGAAAAAGCATAAAATCAGCTCAGAGTCAGGAAAGCTAGTAATTTATATCCACTTAAATATGGTTTCATTAAACATTTTTTTTTTTTTTTACAGTGTGATAGTAGGTGCGGTGACAGATCAGCAAAATCCAAACCATGTAATAAAACCAGCCCCACTGATGAAAGAGAAAAGTTCACTAAATGTTGATCAAAATTCTTTTCTCTCTTCAGGATAAACTCATTAGAAAAATCAGACTGGAACCATATGGGCTGAAGTTTGACCAATGAGCCATGGACTGAATTAAAGGGACAAGCTGTGTTGCCTTTTCTCCTTATAGGATCTTGAGGATTTGACTGTGAGGTGAGGCTAGGAACCAAGAGGGCCGCCTTCCCATCGTAAGTTCATCTATTTCAGTGAAAGACATTCTCCCCAGCTCCCCTTTCTTCTTTTCCATCTTTTTTATTTCTGTGTATAATGATGACTATATTAATTGGTATTATTGAAACGGAAATATTTTAAATATATGAATTTTTCTGGCCATGTGCCTATGTGTGCTTAGTTACTCAGTTGTGTCTGACTCTTTGCTACCCCATGAACTGTAGCCCTCTAGGCTCTTCTGTCCATGGGATCTCCAGGTAAGAATACTGGAGTGGGTTGCCATTTGCTTCTCCAGGGGATCTTCCCACACTAGGAACTGAACCTGTGTCTCCTGCATTGCAGGCAAATTCTTTAACATATGAGTCACCAGGGAAGCCCTTTCTAGACTACTGTGGAAGCCAAATGTTCGCATTTTAATTACAATTTTTAACTTAAAAAAAATATGGACCATTTGAAAAGTCTTTATTGAATTTTTGTTACAATATTGTAACAATATTTCTGTTTCTTCATACTTTGAGTTTTGGCTGCAGTTCATGTGGGATCTTAGTTCCCCAGCCAGGGGAGCTAAACCTGCACCCCGCCGTACGGAAAGGTGTATTCTTAACCACTGAACCACCAGAAAAGTCCTACATTTAACTATTTTTAAGAGAACATTTTCTAAGGGGTATTATTACTTCTTTGGTATCTTTATTGGGCGTTACTATTGTTCTTTGTGTCAGTATAATCTTGTGTCCACATAGTAAGTCTCCTGTTAGGCTGTCAGCTTTTGCTTGTTTGTCATCCATGGTTGCTGCACCAGAGAAACACCGTTGCCTTTTCTAGCTTAAGTCCTCAGATATGAAGTGGTGAATATCACACCTGTGAGTCAGGTAGGGGACATATTTTTATAGCAAATTTTGGGCCATAGTGCGTCAGTATATTGTGGAGAGTATCCCCATGCTGAACACATAGTTAGATTAGATGAGCTTTAATCAAAAGAGCTTTAATTACTGGCTCTGCAACACTTAGTAGGTAGAATATTTTCCCCTTTTCTTGACTACTTTTCCCCTTTTCTTATTGCCTGGCTACTTTTCTTTCATCTTTTGATCTTGGCCATTTCCTGTGGGGGACCCTCTGTGACTGTTCTGCTAGGTGTCCTCAAGTACTCATAACACTTGGATTTCCTGCGTCATCACTAACTGTATCACATTTTACTCCACTTTCTTATGTAATGTCTGGGTTTCCTGGTAGAAGCCTTGCAGGCTGGCATTGAGCACATTAAGGTTTCCCCAGTGCTCTGCAAATAGTAGGTGCTTTACAAATACTCGTTTAATAATGAGTAAATGCTCAATTCTTAAGTTGATGCAAATGTAATCACTGCCTTACCATGCCACACAGTGAGAGTAGATCACATTGGCAACAAAATGGTGATACCTTTAGCTTCAGAAAAAGGGCAGCTTATGCTACAAACTTTGATGTGTAAGAAATATCTTTTTATATGGATGAAATTACCTCTATTTTCTAAGTTTCTTTCCTGTCCTGCTATTAGTGCTCAGTTGCTTTAGTATATAATCCAATGCTTTCCGACCCACTGGACGGAAGCCCGCTAGGCTCCTCTGCCCATGGGGCCTCCAGGCAAGAATACTGGAGTGGGTTGCCATTTCCTTCTCCAGGAGATCTTCCCCGCCCAGGGATTGAATCTTCATCTCCTGCATTGCAGGCAGGTCAGGTTTTTTTTTTTTTTTTTAATACCCCTGAGCTACCAGGGAAGCCCCTGCTACTAGTAGGACATGAAAACTATCATTATTGGGGCTCCCTTCCTTCTTATGGGCTAACCAAGAATTGGAAGGTGTATGTAACTGGTGCCTGGAGAAGTAAGAAGACCTCTAAGTCTTCAGTCTTTCATTGCCATCACTGCTGTTATAATTGTTCAGACCCACTCACTGCTCAAAGGTAGCCATCTTCACTGTCATCGGTCAAGGGGGACCTAGGGCAATTTCTCTACTTTCATAGTCATCACTCTGAAACCTTGCCACTATCCTGTGGGATCGTCTCCGCTCTCTTCCCTGTCCTGTGAAATCTCTCTCTTATTTCCATTAAAACATTTGCTTTCTCCCTTCTTTCTAGCCCAGTCACCTCAAATAGTTCTTGTAAACAAAGACCTTGTAAAACAAAAGCCAGGAGAGGTGGTGAACTCTAAGCAATTTCTTCTCTGCCCTGCAATACAAACGCCACAAAGAAGAAGGTGAAAAGTGAAAGTGAAAGCTGCTCAGTCATGTCCAACTCTTTGCTATTCTCCAGGCCAGAATACTGGAGTGAGTAGCCTTTCCCTTATTCCAGGGGATCTTCCCAACCCAGGGGTCAAACCCAGGTCTCCTGCATTGCAGGTGAATTCTTTACCAGCTGAGACACAGGGAAGCCCAAAGAAGAAGGTATCCAGAGGCTATTTGTTTCACATGAGGAAAGGGAAAAAAAGGGGAAAGAACAAAATATAAATTAATAACCAAAAAATTAACCTGAACTCTTAAGAACTGAATTGAGTCCCACCAAAATGTTGGTCTTCCCTGGTAGCTCAGTTGGTAAAGAATCCACCTGCAGTGCAGGAGACCCTGGTTCAATTATTGTGTCAGGAAGTTCCCCTGGAGAAGGAATAGGCTCCCCACTTCAGTATTCATGGGCTTCCTTGGTAGCTCAGACGGTAAAGAATCCACCTGCAATGCAGGAGACCTGTGTTTGATCCCTCAGTTGGGAAGATCCCCTGGAGGGGGACATGCATCTTCAGCATCAGTCCCAATCCAGTATTCTTGGCTGGAGAATCCCTATGGACAGAGGAGCCTGGCGGGCTACCGTCCATGGGGTCACAAAGAGATGGACACAACTGAGTGATTAAGCACACAAAATGTTGAAGCCTCACCCCCAGCCCCCATGTAACTATCTTTGGAGACAGGGCCTTTAGGCAGTAATTAAAGTCTTAGAGTCCCTTGGACAGCAAGGAGATCAAACCAGTCTATCCAAAAGGAAATCAGTCCTGAATATTCATTGGAAGGACTGATGCTGAAGCTGAAACTCCAATACTTAGGCTACCTGATGCAAAGACTGACTCATTGGAAAAGACCCTGATGCTGGGAAAGGTTGAAGGAAGGAGAAGGGGATGACAGAGGATGAGATGGTTGGATGGCATCACCGACACAATGGACATGACTTTGAACAAGCTCAGAGAGTTGGTGATGGACAGGGAAGCCTGATGTGCTGCAGTCCATGGGATCACAAAGAGTCATACATGACTGAGTGACTAAACTGAACTGAATTAAGGTCGTAGAGGTGGGATCCTAGTCCAATAGGGTTAGTGTCTTTCGAAGAAGAGGAAGAGAGACCAGCACTTGCTCTCTCCCCTACATGTAAGGATACAGTAAGAAGGCAGCTGTCTGCAAAGCAGGAAGAAGGCTCTTATCAAGAACAAAATATGCTGACAGAATCTGGAGGATTCTCAGTCTCCAGAACTGTAAGAAGGTAAATTTCTGATTACTGGGTGGTAAATTTCAGACCACCCAGTCTGAGGGGTTTTTTTTGTGTGTGTGGTGGCTCAAGCCGGTGAGACATGGACTTCGTATTCCCGCCCCAGAGAGTCCCTGGGTTGCCCAAGAGAACCAGTCTATCCATTAGGTATCTTGGACAGCATCAGACTCACCATGGACTTAGGAGTCTGTGAAACAGTTGGGAACTGAAAAAATACATTCATTGGTTTAAAATAAGAAAATTGCATAACTGAAACTAATAGCAAGTTTAATGAAGGGTGTATAAAATGTAATATCATACCACTCACGAATGGCTAAACTTAGAATCCATAACAACTTTTATTACATGTGAAAATCATTTATAGGTTAGACTTTTTTCACTTCTCAAGATTTCCCAAGTACTCACCATGCTTTCTGAGTATAATAAATTAAGTAAATTATAGTTGGGTGTCTCTTAGTCACTCAGTCATGTCCTGTTCTTTGCGACCCCATGGACTGTATAGCCCACCAGGCTCCTCTGTCCATTGGGATACTCTTATAGTTATTTATAAATAAAAAACCTTTTGGCTTTTCAAACCAAAGTGGTATTTAGTACAGGAATGTGAGCACGCTCTTTTATGTTTGATATGGTGTGAGGTGAAATCCCTGAATCTCTAAAGGCCTGTTTCTTCAGCTCCCTCACTTCTCTGCAGTTTCCGGGGTCCTCTCTGCTTGAGCGCATCATGTAACTCTGATACTAACTGCCTGGAGTTAGTGCAGATATCACTGGGATATGCATGCGCTTCAACAAGGTTGCCCTCAATTCAGACACCAGCCACAGGCAGTGTACACCCCTGCAGTGTGCACCCCATTTTGTTTACCCATTTATCTGTTAGATGTTTGAATTGTTTGCACCTTTGGGCTGTTGCAAATAGTGATTCTGTTGACCTATTTACATGATCTTCTCAAAGTATTCTTTCCTCCGCCATGTCTACCTTACTGATGGGCCCATCAAAAACATTCTTCATTTACAGTGTTTGTAGTTTATAAAATTTGATTTTATAAAGGGAACTGAGGTAAGCAGGCCTGTCTTTGTTGAGTCCCTAAGTCGTATCTGGCCCTTTGTGACCCAATGGACTGTTGCCCACCAGGCTCTTTTGTCCATGGGATTTCCCAGGCAAGAATAATAGAGTGGGTTGCCATTTCCTCCTCCAGGGGGTCTTCTCCACCCAGGGATCAAACCCACGTCTCCTCTCTGCTGCATTGGCAGGCAGATTCTTTACCACTGTGTCACCCATGCAGCCCCAAAATAAGCCTGTAGTGTGAGCCTTTCTGTTAATCTAGTGAGGAGTTAGGCTATAATTAATGTTTGTTGTAGCTGTAGGTGGCAGAGGCTTCAAAATAGTCTAGTGACCTGGTTTTCAATCTCTTCTCTTGACTCTGGGCTTCCCTAAGTAGTCTTCCTCAGAGAAAATCTGCATCTGGAAATTCCTTCAGCTACAATCTACTATTATTACATGGGAACCCTGCTCATACAGTGGTAAGATATGAGGTAGGGGAAGCATTGACTAGTCTTATGATTTAATCTCAGTCTTCTTATTTTTCTTTATTATTATTATTTTTTAATCCTGCAGGATCTTAGTTTTCTGATCAGGGATCAGACTCTTGCCCCCTGCAATGTGGGCACAGAGTCTTAACCACTGGACCACCAGGGAAGTCCTTTTTTCTTTTCTTTATTATAGTTGACATACAGCACTATATAAGTTTAAGGTATATGGCATAATGATTTGATTTACATACATCATGAAGTAATTATCGTGATAAGTTTAGTGAACATTCATCACCTCATAGATACAAATTAAAGATGTAGAAAAAATTAAAGTTAAATTTTTTTTCTTGTGCTGAGAACTCGTTTTACTTTCAACAGCTTTCATATATAATATATAGCAGTGTTAGAGTAGGAGAAGGAAATGGCAGCCCACTCCAGTGTTCTTGCCTGGAGAATCCCAGGGATGGGGGAGCCTGGTGGGCTGCCATTTATGGAGTTGCACGGAGTTGGACACGACTGAAGTGACTTAGCAGCAGCAGTGTTAGATTATGTTGTACGTTGCATTCCTGGTACTTATTTTTATCTGATAACTGAAAGTTTGTGCCTTTTGACTTTCTTTCTCCAATTCCCCCTCCCCCAAACCCCTTCCTCTGGTGACCACAAATCTGATCTCTTTTTTGGAAGTTTTGTTGACCTACAACACTATATTAGTTCCTGTTACATAACATAGAGTAAATCTCAGTCTTTTGGTGGGCCTGTGTTGCTTTACTGTGACCTTCAAAGTGTTTCTTAGCTTCCCCATATAGTCAAAGCTATGGTTTTTCCAGTAGTCATGTGAGAGTTGGACTATAAAGAAGGCTGAGCACTGAAGAATTGATGCTTTCAAACTGTGGTTCTGGAGAGGACTCTTGAGAGTCCCTTGGACTGCAAGGAGGTCAAACCAGTCAATCCTAAAGGAAATCAACCCTGAAGATTCATTGGAAGGACTGATGCTGAGGCTAAAGCTCCAATTCTCTGGCCACCTGATGCAAAGAGCCAACTCATTGGAAAAGACCCTGATGCTGGGAAAGATAGAAAGCAGGAAGAGAAGGGGCAGCAGAAGATGAGATGGTTGGATGGCATCACCAACTCAATGGATGTGAGTTTGAGCAAACGTGGAGTGATACAGAAGGACAGAGAAGCCTGGCTTGCTGCAGTTCATGGGGTTGCAAAGAATTGGACACGACTTAGTCACTGAACAACAACAATCCCTTATCACTGAACAACAACAATCCCTTGGCTGGGACAAGAAGGCTAGAGGGGCCTTGGGAGAAGAACTCTTTCCCCCAGTGGACTAACGCTCTGATAAAGTCTTCCTTGAGAGTAAGCCTTCGAGATGGAGAATGCTTTGTATTTTATGGTGATTACTCTCCCTTGTCCACTGCCAAAGCAACAAGTGGCCTTTATCAGCTCTTCACTGTGGGCACCTAGTGGAATTCTGGAGGTGAAGCCCACAGATATGTGGAGGGGGCTCCCAGGACTGTTGTCTCCAGGAGTTTCTCATTCTGATGCTAGTCCACACTCAGCTTGCCTCAGTTGGTCAAAATTACCATTTATGTTTTTCTACCAGTTTATGGCTTCCACAGCTTCTGCTTCAGGTAAACAGATCTAGGGTGTGACTTGCTGAATTTACCTGCCTTTCAAAAGTATAAGTAGCCCTTTACCCTGTGTTCTTAGTTCTCTGATGGGTAAAAGAAAAGTTGTTGATTTTTAGTTTGTTTGACTTTTTCTTGTAAGGACAAGAGTGACAGCTTCCAGACTCCTTACATATCAGATCTGAAGCCAATTGTTGTTTTTAAAAACTTAAGAAATTCAAGAAGAAATTTTAATCTTGATAATGTACATTTCAGCTTCTCAGAATCCTCATGGTCATAAAGCTCTTCTCAGTGTCTCTGCTAAATCCTCAAATTGCATTGCTTCTCATTAGTCCCTTATCCTTTGTCCCATCTTAGTTAAAGTTGAGAACATCCATAAACCTAATATTCCCTCATGCATGAAAGAGACTTTTAGGTGTCTCCCAGTTTTATCTTCTCTAAGCTAAATAATGACAAATGTTCTAGACTTCCTAATGTCACTATTTTCTGAATATTTCTTTTGTTTGTTTGCTCCTTTCTGAGTCTTCTGAGCCTTCTGTGCTTTAGAACTCTGATTTTTTTTGGATCTTGGGAAAACTTGTAGCTTCAGGAGTAGTTCTGGAAAGGCCTAGATTTTGAAACCTTTCAGGAATTTGTAGTGAAACTGGGGAGTCAGGAAAGTTGTATACAAGGGTTAATAAAAATAGAAGGTAGAAGGTGCTAAGTATATTTGGATGACACAGACAAGAGTGCTATATAATTCTGAAGATGGTGTATCTGTTGAGGGCTGGTTTGGTGAAAAAGTGGTTGTAGAGGATGTAAACTGGAACTTGGGTCTTAAAGGAACAGGAAGACTTTGATAAGTGGAAAATAGTCATTGAGGGAATTCTGAACAGAAAGACTAAAGAAGGCATGAAAGTGAAAGTGTTAGTCACTCAGTTGTATCCGAAACTTTGCAACTCCATAGACTATAGCCCACCAGGCTTCTCTTTCCATGGAATTCTCCAGGCAAGAATACTGGAGTGGGTTGCCATTTCCTTCTCCAGGAAATCTTCCTGACCCAGGGATCAAACTTGGGTTTCTTACATTGCAGGCAAATTCTTTACCATCTGAGCCACATTCAAAGAATAAATACTTTGGTTGACATAGAATCCTTATAAGAACATACTGGGAAGATACCAAGGGACCTGCTTAAGAAGTATAGGATCCTTCCTGTGGGTGAAAGAGGCACTTTTAAGATATTTGACCAAGGGATGTCTTATTTAAGTCTGGGTTTTAAGAAGATTAAGATGAGGGTGGTATATTTGGCTGGATTGCTATGGAAGAGTGAGTGGAAGAGAATTAGAGCAGGCATATTTAGGACCGTAATTGTCATACTTTCAAAAAAAAGTATAGGGCAAATCCGTTAATAAGTACAGCGATGGCTACAGTAAGAATGATCAGGGTGTTTTTGTTGTTGTTGTTGTTGTTGTTGTTTTGCCTTAGCCTTTATTTCTTAATATCTAGAAATAGACACGGGCAGGGGTATAGTAGGGTGAACTACACTATCCTGAAAGTGGGAACACTCTCCCGCTGTAGATTCTTAGGTCTGCTCTGCTTCCTCTCTCTTAGCCATTAACTATTTCTCTGTCTAGTTTTGGTTTTTATCTTGTGGTCCAGATTTCTCTGATTTGTTATGTTGCTTGGCTGTGATTTTTAAAAGGAGAAAGGTTGCAGATACCTTTTGGCTACCATCTTGAATAACACAATCCTTGGGAGAGGCAGCTTGAAGATTACCTCTGTAAATACTTACAACAACTTTCTGAAGCAAGGATTACCTCTTTCTATAGATGAGAAAATTGAGTAGGAGGTATACAACTGGTAAGAGGTAGAAGAAAAGTCCAAACCCAGGTCTGTTTGACTCTAGGCTGAACTGCTTTAGGGTTATGGGGCCATCTCTATGCACATTTCTGTTAAGTCTATTCAAAACTGTTCACTGGGTCACTGTTTCTCTCAAAGGATAAATCAAGTCACAGCAACAGGACTACAAGGCCCCACGTGACCTGCCACATCTTCCTCATTACTCTTTGATCTCCACTCCCTTTCATCTTCTCCACTTTTATGTTGGCCTCTTTGTAATTCCTTGTACCAACCAGGCTTACTTCCATCTTCGGGTTTTTGCACTAGCCTTTCTTGCAGTGTGGAACATCCTTAACCGTAAATATCTGCTTTGTAATGACATCACCTTCTTCAAGTCTGTGCTCAAATCTTCACCTTTTTCTTTGGGACTATCCTGATAATCCTATTTAAATTGCAGTCTGCTCCTTACTCCATCACACCCAAATCCTCTTACTTTTTTCTTTTTTTTTTTTCCTCCACAGTACTAATCACCATCTTCTAAATGATACATTTTACTTTTTTTACAAATTATGTTTATCATTTGTTACTCTCAAGTAGAATGGAGGAAATTTTTGTCCTTTTTTGTTATTCACTGAAATATGCCAAGCATGTAGAAAACAGCATCTAGAAACCTAGCAATTACACACACACACACAAATCATCAAATGAATTACTTTTCTTGCTTTTGTATTTCCTATAATTCATCCTAAAACTACTTGGAGTGTTATAAAAATCATGTCACAGCTAGAATGTCTCTTTATGTATTCTCCTGGGAAGTCGATAAAGAATGTTTGTACAAGTTATTGAAATAGGTTGGATTTCTCCGTTTCAGATGTAAAAAGAAGATATGAAGTACATGGACTACCTGTTAGTTTGATATTCTTTGTTGCAAGTTCAAGAAAAATTATTAGGACCTGAAGTTTGCTATCTCTATTATTTTAATTAGTTGATCAGATTTTAATTGCCTGATAATTGTTTCACTCAGTATTACGCATTGCTTTTTTATACAGTGATTTAAATGACAAGATATAGTAGAGTTGTTTCCAACATCAGAAACAAAACTTAAATTGGATACAATGTCACAGCATTCCAGAGTTAGTTAGTACCTTTAAATGTGTCCATTGTGGAACCTGGTAGGGGTGGGGGTGGGGCTGGTTGGAATTGTTGCTTAAAGAATTTAGGAAATATGTTTTAGGTCATTTGGTGAGCAGGAATCCTCCACCCCTTAACCACTGAATCCATGTTAAGAAGCCTACATTATTTGTAACTAAGCTACTTTCAATAAAAAATTTCTAGTTTAAACAACAGTCACCAAATCCAAGATGCTACCTCCATTGAAGAAGCATTAAAGCTACACTCTGGACTTCAGACTTCAAAAGAGCTCTTTTTCTCATAGTTAGTAATAACAAAGGTTTCTAAGGCAGAGCCTTTTAGCACCCTGTATAATTCTCAGTACTTCATAGATCCTCAAATTTAATTGATCATATACTCTCTAATTATCCAATTTCAACATGAGGCATGTCTCAACTGAGGGCCTCCCGGGGACCTGCAGGCATTTAGCATGCTCTTTGGTGAGGCACTTCCTCTCTGAGTGATTAGAGGTAATGAGTTCAACTGTCTCAAGGAGTACAAAGTGAAAAGTGTACAAGGACTCTGCTTTTAAGCCTCCAATTATACTGATGGTTTGCCACCTCGCCCCTACCTTGTAACATAATACTTTCTGAGATGGAAAATGAATATTTCCCTATCGAGCTTATGATGTGCATCAAAATTTAGTTCCTGGGGTCAGAGTCAGATGCAGGCACCTCATTTTTCTTTAAAGGACCGGAGATAATGTGCATAATTTTGGGTCCATTTTTGGTCCATTGGTTCTCAAATTTTCATTATAAGAATTGCCTGAAGGGTGTATTAAGTATATATACCTGCAAGGACTGGGATTACCTCACTGAAGAGAGGAGCTCAGGAATTTGCATGTGTTAAGAAACTCCCCAAGGAATTTACCTGTAGATGCTCTGAGCAACAGGAGAGCTTATCACTGGGTACCATTTGTGTGGAGTTTGAGAAGATCCATGACCATTCCCATGTGTAATGCTATGAATATAGCTATTGGTGAAACTTATCCCCTACCGTACTTTTATTCTGTGTAGGCAGTGCCTAAAGATTAGTGAGAATGCACAAAATAAAGAGTTGATACATCAGTGGAACTCTGATAAAACAGATGGTAGTAGTCCCCCTCTTAGCTCTGGTCTCACTTTCTATGGTTTCAGTTACCTGCAGTCAACTGTGGCCCAAAAATACTAAATGAAAAATTGCCAGAAGTAAAGAGTTCAGAAATTTAAAATTGTGTACTGTTCTAAGTAGCACGATGACATCATTCCACTATGTCCTACCTGGGATCCCCAACTGCTGACACCATCTGCTCCTAACATCCACCTGTTGCCATTGTCCTGGCTTGATGATCCACGATCACCTGGAATAGATGACCCTCCTTCTGAGTTAACAGTCACAGAGTCAGTAGTTCTAATGCTATGTCACAGTGGCTATGTTGTTCATGTCACTTCATCTCATCATATAGGCATTTTATTGCCCTATATCATCACAAGAAGAAGGGTGAGTACAGTGCAGAATGAGATACTTTGAGAGAGAGAAAGGGAGACACATACCTCCAGAGAAAGAGAGAGAGGGACTATATTCATATAACTTCTATTGTAGTATACTATTATTATTTATTATTAATTACTGTTAATCTCTTACTGTGCCTAATTTATAAAGTAACCTTTATCATAAGTATGTATGTACAGAAAAAAACATAATATATGTAGAATTTGGTACTATCTAAGGTTTCAGGCACCCACTTGGAAGGGATCCCTCACAGATAGGGGACCGTTGTACATTGAATTAGTGTCAGAGTGAGAAATCTAATTTTTTTAAAAGGATTTTTTAAAAAAAGGATTTCCCCCCAAAGATTACTTTTTCTTCTATCTCATTGCATGCAAGCTTGCTTGAGCTTGAGCATAAATGAGCTAGCTTCTAATCTATTTTTGTCTCTCTCCACCATACCATGAAATCTATATGTCGCTCTTAATTTTAAGTTTTTGTTTTGACCAAAGTCATGGAGCTAGTCTAGCCTACTGCTGGCACTTTAGACAGCCAGGAGAAAAAAAAGTAATATAATCATGAGCCTAGAAAAAAGGAAAATGCCAGTATTCCACCAAATAGATTAGCAATTATACTAGTAGAAATAAAGGACAGACATGGCTTCAGGGAGTCCTTTTGATCTGTACTTCATGGGGGGAAAAAACCTTAATGTGTTCATACATGATTCTCAGTGACTTCTAGAAACTGCTTTTGTCACTGAAATACAGAGCAACCACAAAGTAACAAGAATCAGACAATTTTGCTCTTGTAGTAGCTGTTTCATGTCATTTACAAATTCAGACCATTCAAATTGTCAAAGTAATTTAGTGACAAAGTGGTCAGTTTCAAACTTCAATGTTCACGTTTAGAAGGTAGCACCATAACCTCACAAAAACATGTTTGAGACATAGTCACTATATATTACCCATTATATATTTTAAAAATATGTCACTGAAGTAGCTGATGTTGATAATTGCTAATAAGCAGTTCAGTTCTTTCAGACTATTGTATCTTTTTTGCCAATTAGAAATAATTATGTATAAAAGTGAACCAAGTTCATTCTCATTTTCACTTTTTATCTTCTCCAAGAAAAAATATACTAATTTGTTTAAGTATCCATTGAATTTAGCATACAGTTTATTCACCCCCAAAATTGTGACAACATTTCAGCTTATTTCACATTCACTCATAAATTCTCTTTAGACAATTGTTTATTGACTCTTGACAGAAAAAATTGAAATTACTTAATACATTATAGAAAATCATAGAGACAAAAATTATGTATCATTATTATATTAAATGATTTGAGCCCATCTCATTCTGTTGACAAAGACATGGACAATATAATTCACCTGAGTGGCGACTAGGCATTCGAATATTTTTAAAGCACCACGGTGGTGATTCTGTCACCGAAATTCAGTCTCTGTATACTGGTGCCGGATTAAACCTCAGAGACAAGAGTTTTGGGTGAATTAGAAAGAAATAGCTTTATTGCTTTGCCAGGGGAAGGGGGCCACAGCAGGCTAATGCCCTCAAGACTGTATGTCTCCCCCTGGATGGGGTATGGAAGAGTTTTTTTTTTTTTCTTTTTCTTTTTAAATCAGGCATTTGTAAACAAGAAAGCATACATTAATTACATAAAAAAGCTTTCTGAATAGTAGAGTAAGTCATATTGTCGTTAGCAACAGCAAAGGAGAGAAGGGGACGGCGATGCGGGCACCAGAGTGGGGCTGTGGTTTTTTTCCTTAATTGAAAAAATAAAGTGTCGTTTGTGACTCCTGACTTAATGCGAGAACAAGACAGCCCCCTACAAGCCCCGTGGGGAGGCACGGAAGGTGGGTGGGTTTGCCCAGCAAGCCGGGTGAGCCGTGGGCGTGTTCATCTTCCATTAGAAACAACCCAGAGAACAGGACAGCTACCGGTAAGGAAAGAGTCCCGGGGGAGGACCCATCATGTACACGTACGATACACGAGTGTAAGAGGAGAGAGTATTTACACGGTCGGTTTGTACATCGGCGAGTTCTGTATGAGAAGCAGGACAGTATGAGTGAGTTAGCTGTTCCATAGATAAGAATGTTCTTGCTGTTGTTTGTCCCCTTCGTTAGAAAACTTCTTGCAGCATGGAAATAATGAGTGATTAAACTGAATACACGGTCATTCTGGTAATGGGTATTACAGACGGGGAGAGTCAGCAGCCTGTGGAAAGAGGCCTCTTTTGAAAGAAATGCAACTGCAGCTGCTAGGCCGGAGCCCAGGGCCCCTGCCCCCGAGGACGGGGACGAGGACAGACAGCCCCACGCCGGCCTTGCCGGGGGACACCACGAGCTCTGGCAGGTCGTGGGACTCTCTCGGTGGGTGTGGAGTTGGGGCGGGGGGCGGGGCGCTGCGGAACCAGGCCGCCCGACCCACCGCCTCACCTCCGTTCTTCCCGACATCAGGGACCAAGCTGGATGGTCGCGGCCCAGGCCCAGACGGTGCCAATGGTCGGATGTGCAGGTGAGCAGAAGGGAGAAGAGGCGATGCGTTGCCCTCGCACGCAATTTGGAAAAATTTGTCTCCCTCTGGAGTCTAAAAAGTCAGAAAGTGAATGGAGCAAACCAGGTGGCCTGAGATGGCGGATCCTAGGGGCCCTGCAACCTCACCGCAAGGTTCAGATGGCCACAAAACACAGCCGCACAGAAGCACACTGACACACTTAAAGCTTCGCGCCAACTAAATCATTTAGTTTCCCTTGAAGAAAGGACTGAAAAACACAACTCTGGAAAAACAAGGCTGAACACAGCATTCTGAGTGTTGCATGACACAACTGACTTTCTACATGGCATGGTAATAATGCCCATTGGTGGATATAGTATTCAGTTAAGTTCAGTCACTCAGTCGTGTCCCACTCTTTGTGATCCCATGGACTGCAGCGCGCCAGTCCTCCGTGTCCCTCACCAACTCCCGGAGTTTACTCAAACTCATGTCCATTGAGTTGGTGATGCCATCCAAGCATCTCATCCTCTGTCATCCCCTTCTCCTCCTGCCTTCAGTCTTTCCCAGCATCGGGGTCTTCTCAGATGAGTCAGCTCTTCGCATCAGGTGGCTAAAGTATTATAGTTTCAGCTTCAGCATCAGTCCTTCCAATGTATATTCAGGACTGATTTCCTTTAGGATCTCCTTGCTATCCAAGGGGCTCTCAAGAGTCCTCTCCAACACCACAGTTCAAAAGCATCAATTCTTTGGGATATAGTATGACGGAGGTTTAAAATTCCATGCATACAGATTTAATAACTGCAAAGAAAAACAGAATCAAAAAATTTTTTTAAAAAAGAAAAACAACAAAACAAATGCTGCATATACATGATGTCTCTTTGCACTGCACTTTAGAAGTGGAGCCAGAAGCACCCAACCAACCAAGGGCAGAACCCCACCAGTGACCTGATCACCGGCACTCTGCTTGAGGAGTCTTGCACTGTTCAAGCAGCAGGGTGTGATCAGCTCATGGATATTCTCCTGATTTGTTGGTGATGAGGTAACCTGGAGTCAGCATCAACAACCTTCTGGTTTCATCCTGTCTGAGGTCTACCTCGCCTGTGGGCAGCATATAATAAACTTCTTCCACCTGGTGAGGATCTCAGCCTATACAAAACAGCTCCAAGAACATGGCTGAGAACGTAAGCCATGGCCCTCGAGGAAGAACTAAATGCCCTTGATTTTGTTTAGTGGTTAGAGTATTATTGTTTTGCTTGCTTGACTGTTGTCCTTTCTTTCTGCATTTTCTCACTTCTCTGATTAAATTGGTCCTTTGACTGAAGTTTTTCTATGGACAAGGAGCAGAATCTGGTCCTCCAGTAGCACACTGGAGAGGGAGGGCGTGGGTGGGGGTCTATTCTGGGAAGGCCTCATAGCGTGCTGCTCAGTTATGTTCTAATGCACAGCGGTGTAGAAACCCTGCAACTAGACACATAGGAGCTGTTCAGTGAATGAGGCGCGGGACCTCTGAGCAAGATGAGGCTTTTGTTAGTGCTTGTGCTATGAGGATGCAGTTCTTGTTGCAAGCATGCATTTGGAAAGTGACTTCCAACTTTTAATGTTTGTTTATTTACTTAAATAAATTTAGTATATTCAAATTTATTTTTATAATTTGATACAGTGCATTTAAATTAAAGCTGTAAAGGATAAAGTCTTAAAAAAAAAAAAAGAATGGGTTATACAAAACTTGAGGCTTTCTTGGTAGCTCAGTGGTAAAGAATCTGCCTGAAATGCAGGAAACCAGGGTTTGATCCCTGGGTCGAGAAGATCCCCTGGAGAAGGGAATGGCAACCCACTCCAGTATTCTTGCCTGAAGAACTCAATAGACAGAGGAGCCTGGTGGGCTACCATCAATGGGGTTGCAAAGAGTCACATGACTGAGCAACTTACACTTACATAAAACTCACCCTCTTGCCATAGCGCTGTACATTTCCCGCCCCCCCCCCCCCATTTGACAGGCTAAGTAGGTGTCTTATCCATAACTAGAGAGTCAACTAGAGTCAGGACCAGTACTGCATTTTGTGGCCCTAAATGCTTGTTTCTTATCACACTGACAGACCCTTCTGCCTTCTCTGTGTCTCTTTTTGCGTGTGTTTTCCATAGCCAGTTCTGTCATACGTTCAGCTGTGTGCATGTCTGCACTTGCCATGGGAAGGTAAGTCCTTGTATGGTAGAGACAGTGCCGTTGGCCCAGCCTGTCCCCAAAGAGTCTGCCCACAGCCGCTCTGCAGACATAGTGATTACACGTGGAAATGGGAGGTGCCTTTGAGGGCTAGGAAGAGGAACCAGAGAAGCAGTCAGATGGGCGCTAAGCATGACTCTATCTCAGCTCTGGTTCTGGCCCTGCCGCTTACTAGTGGGGAGACTGGTGACCTTATTTTGCTACATTGTTAAACAAATTTATTTTATTGAAGCATAGCTGATTTACAATGTTGTGTTAATTTTTACTGTACAGTGAAGTGATTCAGTTATACATATATATATATTACATTGTTTATCATATTCTTTTCTATCATGGTTATCACAGTATATTGAATATAGTTCCCTATGCCCTGTGGCTAAGTGGGTAAAAAATCTGCCTGCAATTTGGGAGACCTGGGTTCGATCCCTGGGTTGGGAAGATCGCCTGGAGAAGGGAAAGGCTACTCACTCCAGTATTCTGGCCTGGAGAATTCTATGGACTATACAGTCCCTGGGGTCACAAAGAGTTGGACACGACTGAGTGATTTTCACTTTCACTTTCATGCTATATAGTAGGACGTGTTGTTTATTCATCCTGCATATAATAAGTTTGCATCTGCTAATCCCAAACTCTCAGTCCTCTCCCTCTCGGCAGCCACAAGTTGATTCTCTGTGTTGTGACCCTATTGACTCTTAGTTCGCACATTAGTGAAATGGAAAAACTAAATCCCAGACTCTTCACACAAGGCCATCACATGGATCAAGTGACATGATAAAAATCTAAGTTTGTGGATTGACAGCTACTAAAAAACAAGATTAGGCAAGATGGCATGGCACAGTCAATGAAAAGAAATGGACTTGGGATCAGAAGGCCTAGCTTAAGTAACTTAAGTGACTGAAGTGACTTAGCACGTGTGCGCATATCATTTGACTTTCTGAGCCTCTATTTTCTCATCTCTAGAATGAGATTATTTGTACCTGGCATGCCTACTGGAACGATATTACTCATTATGTAAAAAGAGAGGTACGTGCTGCTTAGTCAGTCGCATCCGACTCTCTGCGACCCCATGGACTCTAGCCCACCAGGTTCCTCTGTCCATGGGATTCTCCAGGTAAGAATCCTGGAGTGGGTAGCCTTCCTCTTCTCTTCCCAGTCCAGGGATTGAACCCAAGTCACTGCATTTCAGGCAAATTCTTTACTGTTTGAGCCACCAAGTAGTCAGCATTTAGCTGCCCCAGACGCAAGGGCTACAACGCTGAACAAGACAGCTTGGCTGCTGTGGTGGCACCTACAGCCTCCTGGAGCAGACAATGGAGTTAAAACTACTTTGTCAATTATAACCTGGTAAGCAAAGGTGTACTACTACATTAGCACTGTACTGTTACTACTACAAAGTAGAACAGCCTTCTAGGTAAACTGAAAAAGTTAACCATTTATTTTGACCTCTCATTCCAGTGTTCCAAATATAGGAAAACTCTCAGGATTTTCTGAACTGGTGTTCAGAGACTACATGAGATCAGCTTTAAGAAGTTGGAATTGTTTGGATTTCCATATTTAATTATCACATATGTATACGAAAATAGCTAACAGAATGTTTTAAGTGTTTACCAAAAAGTGGATATGATGACCCCCAGTCAGATTCTAAGTGTGTAATTGAATTCTGGAGATCATGAAGGCTTAAGAGAAAGTCCAGTACTGTTTCCAGGCCACTGGGATGCCCCATAAGGAATTCCTTGTCAGTTTAGTAAGTATGGCCCCAATTCCATCATGTCCTGATAGGCTGTGCCAGAGGCCATGTGTGCTAAGTCACTTCAGTCCTGTCCAACTCTTTGTGACCCCATGGACTGTAGCCCACCAGGCTCCTCTGTCCATGGGATTTCCCAGACAAGAATACTGGAGTGGGTTGCCGTTTCCTATGCCAGAGGATCTTCCCAACCCAGGGCTCCAATCTGCCTCTCTTGCATTGACAGGTGGATTCTTTACCACTAGGACTGCCTGAGGCCATATAATTGTCCTAATGCCAGGGAGATTGTAAAGATAACAAGGAATGGCCCATCATACCTGGTTAGAGTTTGTTTTAAAGAAGTTGTTTTTCAAGTATAGTTGCTTTCCAAGATTATATTACTTTCAGGTGTACAACACAGTAATTTGGTATTTTTATAGGTTATACTCCTTGTAAAGTATAAAAGTTATTATAAAGTATTGGCTATATTCCTTGTGTTGTATATTATATCCTTACATGTATTTATTTTATACTTAGTAGTTTATATCCTTTAATCCCCTTCACCAACCTTGCCTCTCCCTCCACTCCTTTACGTGATTTTAATTTAATAGAATGTTTCAAATAACTGAGGTTGTGGTGGGGTAGGTTTCTGGCTTTTTCACAAGTAATTCATGTCGCATTTACATTAATTTTCTTCTCCATGTGTTCTGTCCCTCTACTGACAGCATACAAAGATTAGCTTTCTAATTTTGTTTATTGTATGTTTAAGTAAATTTATGTGAAATGATCTAAAGTAAAAGGCAAAGTATTTACATTCAATGGGCAATTTCTCTTTTATAAAGTCTTTTTGTTTTTTCTTACGGATTTTATTATAATTGCAAACAAACAAACAAACCATATTTGGCTTTACATACACAACTGGGTGAAGTACTAGTAGGAACTTCCCTGCTGGTCCAGTGGTGAAGACTCTGTGCTTCTGATGCAAGTGGCATGGGTTCCATCCTTGATTGGAGAAAAAAGATTCTAAATGCCATGTGGCATGGCCAAGAAAATATTAAAAAAAGAGAAAGTACTAGTAAAGTGAAAATATTGAAATTCATGCTGTAAGAAACACAAGGATGAAAATAGAAACTAGAGGAAAGGCTTGGTAAGCTGTCTGGTTTAACTGGCACACCACTCAGATGCCTTTTCACATGGGAACATGTTGCATTTGGTAAGTGAAGTTTCTCCTCCCTGGAAAGCAGGAGGTGCCTTCTCCAGTTAGTGCTGTGTGTGGCTAGTGGAAGCTGTGGGCCTTGCTAGGTGGAAGTCTGCCTTTGGCATCCATCTGTCAGCCATGAGGGGTTGACATTTGGCAGCCATGTGCTGTGCTCAGCAATGTACTTCAAAGCAGACACTTCCACAATTTTCAGGTTAGTGAGGACATCACAGTCAAGGCCTGTCTGTTGCTTTGGAAAAGCATTGCTGTGTTTTGAATGTGATCTCTTTCACACAAAACTTTTTTTCAGGTCACTAGGGGAACTGATGCTCAGAAACTCTCTTCAACTCTTGGGGTTGTTTTGTGCTGGCTTTAGAAGTCATCCGTCTGATACTTTCCCGTATAACATGAAGGTCTCGCAGCAGGAAGCTTCAATGCCAAATGCTCACAAAGAAAAGAGAAGGGAAAAAGGTCCCATGAACCAGGGAACAATTCCTCAACAATTCCTCCTTTAACTGTAATGTGACCCATATCATTTCACCAAGTGCAGACAGAGTTCAGAATGAGAGTGTGGTGTATTTTTCTGGCTAAAATTAGTTTTGGTATTTTTCTTTTTCAACCCAAAGCTTATTTCCTGTTCACCTTTCCACAAACTCTCTGATCAAGTAATGGATCTAAGACCTAATAATCCTGGGCACAGTTCTCGTCAGGGAGACTCTCCTGTGAAGGCTCTTGGCTATTTTCTGTGTCAGGCTTTTGTCTCCCGGCTTCTTGCTCCATCCTCAGCACCTGGAATGATCTGTAGCATGAATTAGGCACATATTTGTTCAGTGAGTGAACACAGATGTCCCCTTTGTCTAAATGGAAGATGTAGCTAAGGAGAGCAAAGTTATCAACTTTACCAAAAGTGAGCGATTTGCATTTCTGAGAACCCACAGACTTGGTGTAATAACTAGTTCATTAAGCCTCTGACCTTCCCAAGAATACTTTCCAAGATTATTTCCTTGAAGACAAAATTTGTAAACAAATCAGTGTGTCACAGAATCTTATGTGAACTCAGAGAAGGCAGCATGAGCTATGTATGGAGGAGAAGATATTTAAATGTGATGTGGAAGTGTGCCCAGTTAACCAGAGGAAGATGGGGACCATCAGAGGAAGTGCCATGAATAGGAAGGACAGTACAACAACTACTAACTTAGTGTTTGAAACTCTTGGGCTTCCCCGGTGGCTTAGTGGTAAATAATCTGCCTGAAATGCAGGAGATGTGGAGACCTGGGTTTGATCCCTAGGACGGGAAGATCCCCTAGAGGAAGAAATGGCAACCCACTCCAGTATTCTTGCCTGGGAAATCCCATGGACAGAGGAGCCTGATGGGCTATGGGGTTGCAAAAGAGTTGGACACAACTGAGTGACTAAGCATCAACAACATTGCAAAGGAAGCAAGGCATAAATGACATGGATTGGTTATGTGCTTTTTGATATGAGAGTTTTCAGGCCCTGTAGGCAAAATAATTAACATAAAGGCAATAAATAATTATAGCATTAATTGGCTAAGGATAGTTCATGCAAATTGGAAGGAGTGGAGACTGACATTTATGAAGGATGTGAAAGAACCCGAGCCCTTACAGGTCAAAGGGTGGGGGAAGACTGCTAAGGTACCAGACTTTGGGTAGGTGGATGGAGATGTCAGTGAGAAAATTCCGCCTAAAAGAGTGAATTGTTTCTTGAATAGGCCTCCAACTGAGGTACACATGCAGTGTAGAAAATAAAAGAAACAACGAACCAGGGAAATCAGACTCGATTAACCAGGTTACTTTCAGGGACTCGAACCAATCCAATAGGCATCTAGCTACCAAAAGAAAAGGATCTGCTTCTGTTTCTTGGAGGCTTTTGCAGTGGAAAACAGATTTATGATTAAAAAAAAACAAAACAAAACTGAAGCAGCTGTTGTTGTGGGTCTTAAACCCTGCAAGGGATATTTGTTTCCACATGGGTTAACTTATCTTTTTTTTTTTTAATAAAGTGATGGACTTGAGGAGACTTAGACACTAAGAAGGGTCTCCAGGGACCCTGCTTAAATGAATGGTGAGTCATGGTGGTAATAATAGATGGGGACAAGTGGATATAAGATTCCAAAAACTTGGTTGAGGAACCTGTAATAATGGCTTTGTTCAAGGAATGCTATTGGAAGTTTCAAGGTCTTCAGTCTTCTTGTTAAAACCAGACAGGCTTTACACTGACAGTCCAGCCTGAACGGACGCTCCTCCTCCACTCAGCATCCGATTATGGGGCAAAGAATTCTCTCTGAATGTCATGATGATCTATACCACAGTTGCTGGGTCACAGAACTCACATTCTATGAGACTGGAGGAGACACGTGGAAGAAAGCTATTCTGTTTCAATGGCCCAAGAGGAATGCCTGTTTGGAGAATCCTGGGAGAAAAGTCAACCTATGGATTTTCTTACTTGATTCCAGTAACTTTTAGGTGATTTGGCATTGAGCAGGGTATGATCTCTGTTATGAGGAGCTCAAAGGACTGTGGTGAGTCCTCAGCTAGCTCTGCTTGGAGGCTGTCTGGGGGTCATTCATAAATGCAGAATGAAAATAATTAAAAAATAAAACCTCCTGGACAATAAGAAGCAAAGTAAATGAAAAATGTGATCAAAATAGTAACAAAGACTTTATTTAAAAGCTCAGCTGAATATAAATAATATAAGAAGACTAATAGAAGAGTGACAATGTGTCCAGTTAAGAAAGGTTGAAATATAATGTAAACCACAAAATAACGTCAAAGGTGAAAAAGTCAAACCAGACAATTAGAAAAATAATAAAACAAAATTTAAAAATATACACTGTTAAAAAGGATAAAAGTAGCCACACTAAAAGGAAATTTAGGATGTTTTTCCAGGAGAATAGTCTGGAAGTGTATGCAACTGCATGTTACATGTCATTATCTTTGGGTCAATGAGAGTATAGTTTTTAAAAATTATCCATTTTGCTTGTTTGTAAAATGTGATTTCTCTGAAATTATCCTTCACTGTATATGTAATTATAATTATAAGGAAAACTGGTTATGAAAAACATGAAGTTAAAATAAGTGGACAATATTTAGAAACCAAAAAAGCATTAAATTAGACAAAATGGTAAAAACCATAAGAAAGAGAAAGCAGGGAATAATGAATATTCCATAAACTGTACAAACCCAAAATTAAAATATTAAAAGAATTAAAAAGCGTACTACAAGCACATAAATATTTACAAAATTTAAGAGACTAAGGGATTTTGGAAAAACACAAGATGAAAAGTCACAAAGAACTCTGGGGTTCAAGGCTCTTTTTTAGGGGCTAAGTTGGGGCACCCTCTTCAACCTGAGTTTCCCACATGGGTCCTTGGGGAGGAGGCCTCTGGGCAGAGAGCAAATCCCTGACCTCTCCATGTCTTCTTATGCTGAGGTTCCTGGCCCCTGTGACCTTTGGAAATAACCAACAAATGGTGTGGCAGACTCAGATTCCCCTTGCTCCATACATACACATAATAAAGCCATCAGGAGGGAAAGCACACTCAGTTTCTGAAAACGCCTTGAGCGAGGCAGCTTTGAGTCTGTGGCCATCTTTCACTGTCTTGGCAGTTTCATCTTGGCTTTGAGTGGCCACTGCAGCATTTGGAGTCAGACACTGAACCATACACACCCCAAGAGAAGGAAAGAGAGAGGCGCAACAGAATGATTATGGATTAGGCATCCATACAGGCAGTGTATTGAGTTGGCCAAAAAGTTCGTTCAAGTTTTTTTGTTAAGATGGTATGGAAATAAACTTCCTGGCCAACCCAGTACTATTAATAGGACTTTCGCTATGCTCTTTCTCTTTGAGACAAAGCTGGGTCCTGGGACCCTTCACTGCAGTGCTCATTGTTGTGTTAGTCACTCAGTCATGTCTTGACTCTTTTGTGACCCCATAAACTATAGCCCACCAGGCTCCTCTGTCCATGGGATTTCCCAGGCAAGAATACTGGAGTGGGTTGCCATTTCTTTCTCTAGGGGATTTTCTTGTCCTAGGGATCAAGCCCAGGTCTCCACATCTGCATTTCAGGCAGATTATATACTGCTGAGCCACCTGAGAAGCCCACTGCAGTGGTTGCACCTGGACAAATATCTCCTTGAGCAAGAGAATGCAAAGAAACTATAAGGAATTAAAGATAACCACGTGCATGTGCAATGGGGGCCAATTGTAAGATACAAAAAGGCCAAAACCCAACTGCCACTTGGAGGTGCCAGGAGAAAAAGCAAGGGCATGCGTGAATCTTGTAGACAGCACCTGCTAGGGGTGGGCCGACCACCTAAGCCACCCTACTAGCCTGACCCACCGATCCGCCCCTGCTTTCACCCTATTTAAGGGACCAGTTTGCACCCCACCCTTAGAGAGCGAGCAAGGGTGCCCTACATTAGCCCCTAAAAAAGAGCCTTGAACCCCAGAGTTCTTTGTGACTTTTCATCTTGTTTTTCCAAAATTCCTTAGTCTCTTAAATTTTGTAAATATTTATATGCTTGTAGTATGCTTTTTAATTCTTTTAATATTTTAATTTTGGGTTGTACAGTTTATGGAATATTCATTATTCCCTGCTTTCTCTGTCTGTCTTATGGTTTTTACCATTTTGTCTAATTTAATGCTTTTTTGGTTTCTAAATTGTTGTCCACTTATTTTAACTTCACGTTTTTCATGTTTTCCTCTCTCTTTCCTTCTCTTGGGGTGTGTATGGTTCAGTGTCTGACTCCAAATGCTGTAGCCGCCACTCAAGGCCAAGATGAAACTGCCAAGTCAGTGGAAGATGGCAGCAGACTCATAACTGCCTTGCTCAAGGCATTTTCAGAAACTGAGATTTTCATTTTCAGTTACTTGTTCTTCCTCCCTCTTGCTGTAGCTGGAATCCCAATGTAACAGGGCAGAACCTTTGTGTTCTATTACAGGTTAATCACTAAAGGGGTGTTGCTTATAAGCTTAAATTATACATAATGGCCCATCTCTGGGAACCTTGCTTCCCAGGTAATGAGCATTAAGTTAAAATACTTTTGTGTAGCTCACGGGGAGCATCTTGATCAGGCCCACCTATGAATGACTACTGCTGCTGCTGCTGCTGCTGCTAAGTTGCTTCAGTCGTGTCCGACTCTGTGCGACCCCAGAGACGGCAGCCCACCAGGCTCCCCTGTCCCTGGGATTCTCCAGGCAAGAACACTGGAGTGGGTTGCCATTTCCTTCTCCAATGCATGAAAGCCAAAAGTGAAAGTGAAGTCGCTCAGTCGTGTCCTACTCCTAGCGACCCCATGGATTGCAGCCCACCAGGCTCCTCTGTCCATGGGATTTTCCAGGCAAGAGTACTGGAGTGGGGTGCCGTTGCCTTCTCCGATGAATGACTACAGACAGATAGAAATTAACACATCCTCTCTGGAGGTGGGCAGAAACCAGGAAATGTTTGACTTTACTCCCTCCCCTTTCAGTAAGAATATGCCTGCAACGTGGGAGACCCAGGTTTGATCCCTGGTCAGGAAGATCCTCTGGAGAAGGGAATGGCAATCCACTCCAGTATTCTTGCCTGGAGAAGCCCATGGACAGAGGAGCCTGGTGGGCTACAATCCATGGGGTCTCAAAGACTCAGACATGACTGAACAACTAACACACTTCCTGGTGGCTCAGCTGGTAAAGAATCCACCTGCAATATGAGAGACCTGGGTTCGATCCCTGGGTTGGGAAGATCCCCTGGAGAAGGCAACGGCTACCCACTCCAGTATTCTGGCCTCGAGAATTCTATGGACTGTATCATGGGGTTGAAAAGAGTTGGACATGACTGAGAGACTTTCACTTTCACTTTTAGTATAAAAGAAGCAAAATGGGTCTTTGGGTCATGAGTTTACTTTCTCAGTCAGCTGGTTTTCTGAATAAAGTCACTGTTTCTTGCCCCCCCAATTTTGTCTATTTACTGGCCTAGTACATAGTACGAGCCTGGACTCAGTAATACCAATAAGGCTTTGCTGGAATTTTTCATCTGTTTCATCAATTTCTATTGAGTAAAGAGCCCAGGAATCCAGGTTCGTAACATTTTGATCTTCACTATATCTTAAAAAACTTTTTTTTATCTTATATTGGAGTATAGTTGATTTACAATGTTGCCTTAGTTTTTTAAAAAATTTTAATTTATATTGGATTATAGTAGGCTCAGATGATAAAAGAATCTGCTTGCAATGAGGGAGACCCGGGTTGGATCTCTGGGTCAGGAAAATCCCCTGGAGAAGGAAATGGCAACCCACTCCAGTATTCTTGCCAGGAGAATCCCAAGGACAGAGGAGCCTGGAGGGCTACAGTCTATGGGGTCACAGAGTACACAACTGAAGCAACTTAGCAGCAGCAGTATAGTTGAATTGCAATATTGTTTGTTTTTAGTCTTTATGAAATCTTATAAGTAAATATTTTGATGCCAACTCTGCAGATGTTAAATCAGAGGTGCAGAGAGGTCACATCACTTGCTCAAGGCCACATTCAGTAGCAGAACTCAGATTCTAAAACCCTGGGAGCTTTTAGCACACTCCACCACCTGAGAGTACTCCTCTCTAGATAAGGGGTTCCCAACCTCTGAGCCACAGATAGGCACCTCCTGTGAGAGCAGCAGTGGCATTAGGTTAGAAGTAAAGTGCACAATAAATATAATGTGCTTGAATGATCCCAACCCTCCCCCCACACTCCTGGTCCATGGAAAAATTTTTTCTGATGTAATCTGCCCCTGGTGCCAAAAAGGCTGGGGACCACTGCTCTAGAGTAAGGAGGAAGCCAGTGAGAGTGGAGGATGACACTGAGGCCGAGCCAGAGCAGAGGGCATCAGAACACATCTTCTTGGTTGTCCTGGTCAGCGTGGTGGCCAGGTTGAGAAGGCCCAAATGTCTCGGCTCTTCTCCTGCCAGTGAGGAGGCAGCCTCCAGCCACAGGGACATTGTGGAGGGACCAGAGTCAGGCTGGCAGAGGTTCTCAAAGAGAGGCTGACAGACCAGCTGCACTGGCATCACCCGTAGGCTTGTCTGATATGCAGAGTCTCAGGCCCCACCCTGACCTACTGAGTTTGAATATGTTGGGATGGATACAGGAAATGAAATAAGCTCTTTCAGGTGATTTTCAAACAAAAGTGTAAGAACCACTGCTGTGCGGGGACCAAGGAATTGAATGTGGGATTTGGAAGGAGGGAGCTTAGATGTTGGGCTTCTCCAGTGGTTCAGGGGTAAAGAACCTGCCCACCAATGAAGGAGTCACAGGTTAGATCCCTGGCTCAGGAAGATTCCTTGGAGAAGGAAATGACACCCCACTCCAGTATTCTTGCCTGGAGAATTCCATGGACAGAGGGGCCTGGTGGGCTATAGTCCATGGGGTCACAAAAGAGTTGGACATGACTTAGCAACTGAACAACATCAGCTTAGGTGTTGGAAGAGAGGATGGTAAGTGGATGAGGGGTCTGGGCTAAGTCTATAGGATGAAAGGTGGGGTTTTGATGGGAAGGATAAGAAAAATTAGGCACTAGGACAATGGGATAGGTCGTGGGGGTGGGGAATGGCCTATAGTTAAAATCAAGTGGAATCTCCTCTCGTTACCAACAGCTGAGCAGCCTCCATCAGTCCTCCTCTCGCTGAGCCATGCTTACTAGGCTCAGGTGTTCCCACTTATCTCATGGGGTTGCTTTATGGCTGCAGAGCAAATCAATGTACATGTCCTTGACATACAGTCCATGCTCACAAACTAGTACTTAAACTTGGATTTAAATGGGGAGCTGAGCAGTGGAGCAGTAGAGTGACAGAAGGCTTCTTGTGTTTTCTCAGTGATTCTGGCCCACACGGTTGCTTCTGTGGTCAAAACGTTCCATTCTGGCCTCCAGACAACCTGAAGTTACTGGGAAAGGTAAGTTCTCCACTTGGACTGATTTAAACAATGAAACAAGTATTTTGCCTGCCTTCTGTCGAGGCAAAAGCTAACAACCTCCCCCAGAGAAAAAAGGGACAGGTTTTGTTCAAATTGTACATTTTGAGCTGCGTGGAGAATGGAGCAAGGGGTTGGTGAATGGAGCCTCAGAAATGGGGAAGCATGTGCATGAGGAAAAATGTCAGGAGATCAGAGGGAAAAGACCTGGATTTCAATCAACCCTGGTCTGTGACTTCACAACTGGGTGACCTCAGCAAATTTTTAATGTCTCTGAACTGTTGGTGGTTCTTCTTCTCTCTCTTTCTAAATAACTTATTTTGGCTGCACTGGGTCTCCATTGCTACTCAGGCCTTTCTCTAGCTTCGGAGAGCAGGGGCTACTCTCCAGCTGCAGGCGCTCAGGCTCCTCGTTGTTGCAGAACACAGGCTCTGGAGCTTTCGGGCCTCAAGTTGTGGCGTGTGTGCTTGGTGGCTGCATCGCTCTGGTGCAGTGGCCCCTCGCAGTGGGATCCTCCCGGACCAGGGATTGAACCTGTGTCGCCTGCATTTGCAGGTGGATTCTTTACCACTAAGCCACCAGGAAAGCCCTGAACTGTAGGTTCTTGATTTCCAAAAGACAACTATTTTGAGGATTGAAGAAAAGTGATAGCTGATAAGAAATGCTTCCTGAATCTCAGTTCTGTCTCAGCTTTTGCCCTGAATACAGTGAGGGGAGGAGAAGGAATTCCTGAGTGAGTCGTCCTCTGCAAGCTTTGTTAACACAGGCCCTTTGAAGAAGCCATGTCTTTAATGATCCCTTAAGTGTGTACTTGACACAGTTCGTCCCATTCACCTGTCAGTCCTTCCCCTTCCCATCTTCACTGGGTTGGGGAGACTGTTTGCCAAGCCAGCTGATCAATTTCTCTAAGCAACAGAGGACATTTCAAACCTTGTCTTCTGTCCTCTTTCCCAAGTCAGGGCAGCACTTTCCGGTTCTTGGCATCTTGTGTTTGGATTTGGGACTGGGTTCCCTTTCTGGCCAGTGTGAGTAAGACTAAGACAAGAAGCAGCTGGGAGACAACATCGTTTCATGGGCACTGATTTTATTGTAAGGCCAGGAGGATGGCAAAGTGGGGGATGGTTTTAGTTTCTGTAATAGCCTCCTCTAGAAGGATGGCAGGAGGGAAGGAAAAATCAAACAGTTGATCTGTACTCTTGCCCGGGGCTCCATAATTTGCCTTTTACTTTCTGCATTTTCATATTTGAGTCTGAAAAGCAGAGGGACCCAAACAATGAGCAACAGATGTCCTGGTGCAATCCGCACGGTACATGAATTCAGTTAGCATGCAAATTGTCATCCTTGGGCGATTCCTGGGGACTGCTGAAAAGACAACAGTCTTGCTTTGCAAAATAGATAGAGGGCATGATTAAAATGTCTGGATCCAATCATATGTTTAATTACAATCCTTTTTTAAAAAATCTCAACTACAATGACTGGTAGCTATTATGACACAATATTGAAAATGTGTATGACGCATGGTGGCACTTGGAAGGCTGATCGGTGGTCTGTGTTTGATCAAAATGATCAAAGCTCCTTGCCATGGAGAGCCCCTCTCCTTCTCTCTCGTCTGATCTACTTAGACGAGCAAAATATGATTTACAGGAGACAGTTTATGTGATTTTCATTCCCCTAGAGCAGGGGCATAATTTTTGTATCACCATTTTCTCTTAGAAACAATGGGAGCTTGACAATGCTTATAAACACACAGTAACAGACCCTGCTCATGGTTGTCTGCAAGGCATCTCTCCTGCTTCAGCTCTCTCATTGACTTTCAAATGTTCAAACACTTTTGAATTTTATTATTGGTATGATCAGAAAAAAGACCAAAAGAAAATGAAAGTGCTAAGAGAAGAAACTCTTATTTCACCCTATCCATACAATCTGATTATATTTGGGGGACTTCAGAGAAAACTGAATTTCTCATCAGATGATGTGTTCAGCCTGAGGTTTAACTACTTGGTTAAGGATGAGGACTGAATTTCACTGTGTAAGTTGTGGAAGTGGCATCAGCTAAAGCTGCTGTTGTGTCTGTTATGAAAAAGAATTTATATTGGAATTTTTTTTTCTGTACTTCAGTTGATTCTGAAAGGTGGAGAAATAAGGCATATAATATGCTTCATTAAGTGGCATTAGTGGTAAAGAACCTACCTGCCAAGGCAGGAGACATAAGAGTCGCAGGTTTGATCCCTGGGTGAGGAACATTTCCTGGAGAAGGGTGTGGCAACCCACTCCAGTATTCTTGCCTGGAGAATTCCCCATGGACAGAGGAGCCTGGTGGGCTACAGTCCATGGGGTTGCAAAGAGTTGGACACACAGAAGTGACTTAACATGCACACATGCCATCGCTATAGTCAGTCTTATTTGAGGAAGAAACAGAGATAAAGAGATGAATAGAAAGGCAATAGAGATAGGGAGTTGTAGAGGGAGAGAGGAAAAAGGCTTGGGGAGGAGGGTGGATAAAGAAAAAGAAATGGTTAGAACCTGTAGTCTTTTTATCAGCTGCGTCCTGTTACTATAGATTCCCAAGGAAGGGGATGGGGGTGCATTCCAGGCTAAAAGCTGTTTACTGTCATAAGGCTTTGGTTCCAAACTCTTTTGTTCAAATTCTAGCTACAATAGCTGAGACAGACTCTGGGTGAATCGCAAACACTGATTTTTTTGGTTTTGTTTTGTTTTTAAATCTGAAACCCAAGGTCTACCCTAAAGGCATGCTGAATGACCTATTTAGCTTTTACCCTAATTCAGCACTTTAGATCCTGTACCAATAGCTAATATTTATTGAGGTCTTACCTTATGCCAGGCATTGTGTTGCTACTAAGCCTCAGAGAGGTTTCTCATTTAGTCCTCATAAAACTCCCCTTGGAAGTATAATTTTTTCAATGAGTCAAGTGAAGAAAGCGAGGAACTTGCCCTTGGTTAGGGCTCAGAACCTGGGGGTGTAACTACTATTTGGTACAGTGTAAGTATATGCAGATGAGGAAAAGATAAACCTAAGGGAAAGACTGAAAAAGGCAATAGGTGAAAAAAGATAATGTGTACTGCCATAGAGTCTTATTATATCACTGTTGTAGAAATTCTATTCCTTAAGCATCGGAACCAATTCTATTCCAGTCTCTGCTTATGTTCAATCTCACTCTCCTCTTTGGGAGAAGGATGGAGGTGGGGGTGTAAGATGCTTCCTGTCGTGAAGTGAGTGCTTTTGGACAGGGTGGAAGGTTGAAGTTTGAGTAGTTGGAGCAGAACTTGAGCTGGTCTTGGAGAAGTTATCTGGGTCAGTAATGAGGAGTGTGTGTTCCATTTGTGTAGGAAGGTTATTAGAAGGAGGGGAGGAGATGGTGTGACTTTTCATGAAGGATGGGGTCAGGGTGGGATTCTGCAGGGCCACAAGATCATTCAGCAGACGTGGATGGCTTGTTTTGGGGGAGATGAGGGTTGCGATGGAGGGTCTTATATCAGGTTCCCTTAACTCCTTAAGTTGCAGGAGTTCCCCTTCCCCCTCTTGTGATCTGATAGTGGTTGAACAAGACTGGGTACTGTGACCATGTGGCCTGGAGTGAGCTCTCATTCAACCCCACAGTGGGAAAGATACCAAGATTGGCACAGGGGCAGAAAAGAACCTGGGCTTCCCACCATTTGATCCCACGATTGTCTGATTTTCACGAAAGCCTGCAGGGTTGCTATTGAGCAGAAGTGTTAATAGATCATAAGAAACTGAAAGTTGGTCAGTCATGTCTGATTCTGTGACCCCATGGACTATACAGTCCATGGAATTCTCCAGGCCAGAATACTGGAGTGGGTAGCCTATCCCTTCTACAGAAGATCTTCCCGACACAGGAATCGAACTGGAGTCTCCTGCATTGCAGGCAGATTCTTTACCAGCTGAGCTACCAGGGAAGCCCATAATATATCATAAAGGAGCTTCAAAGAAGATAATCCGGACCTCCCTGGTGGTGCAGTGGTTAAGAATCCACCTGCCAATGCAGGGGACACAGGTTTGAGCCCTGGTCCGCGAAGATTCCACATGCTGCAGGCAACTAAGCCCATGTGCCACAGCTGTTGAATGCTTGAGTTGCAACTACTGAAGCCCATGAGCCTAGAGGGTGTGCTCTGCAACTAGGGAAGCCACTGCAGAGAGGAGCTTGCACACAGCAACTAGAGAGTAGCTCCTGCTTGCCACTAGAGGAAGCTCATGTGCAGCAACAAAGACCCCAGCACGGTCAAAAACTAAATTATTTAACAAAAGACAACCTGCAAAAATTATTGTTGAAAAAGTGGCAGAATGTCTTGATCCTCACAGCTTCATGGATGTGTTAAAGAATATAGCTAATTTTATTTCCTGCGGAATACTTCCCTGTTTTGTTCATTGCTTTTCTTGATGCCATGTTGGGAATAGTCACTAAACATCACTCCTGTGTGTCATGAGCCCATTGAATGTTTGAAGGGACTCGCAAAGAATTCTCCAGAGCAGTTTACATCTAGTCCATGACTCTGTGCCCTCCAGTTGCAGCTACCTTGTGATTAGGAGCAAGACTTATAATTTAATGGTGCTTTACACTTTATGAGAGTGTGCCATCTGTGTGTGTAACCAAATATTCTGCCATCTATGGGGTCACACAGAGTTGGACACGACTGAAGTGACTTAGCAGCAGCAGCAGCAGCAGCCCATCATAGTCAGACTCAGTTTTGTGTGGTTTTCCAGGGCTGGAGATGGATCAGCCCTGCTCATCACCTCACATTCTCCCGCATCTCTCCAGTAAAGCTTTGGGACTTCGGGCTCCAGGTTGTTCCGTGACTCTGGAGTTTTCACAAGTCCTAGCTCCCTCTGTGGGAGTTGATCTTCCCAGAACAGTGAGAGAAGCATCTGTTCCCCTTGGGGTTCATCTAGAACCTTTTCCAAAGGAAGCCTAAACATGTTCCTGGTTGAGAAAACTTAACACTCAAAACATTTAATTTAGTTCACATTTTAAAACTCTAACATACTATATTATCATCATCTTGGTTTTCTGTGGCTGCTGTAACAAATTGCCACAAGCTGGGTGACTGATAATAGAAATTTACTCTCTCTGTTATGGAGGCCAGAAAACAGAAATCGAAGGACCCTAGAGAGACTTCTTCCTGGCCTCTTCCAGTGGCTCCAAGCATTCTTTGGCTTGAGGCTACGTCATGCCAGTTTTTGCCTTTGTTTTCACAGGACCTTCTCCTCTCTGGGTGTGTGCTTTTTCTTTTTCTGTCTCCATTTGTCACTGGGTTTGTTACCGAAAGGTATCTAGTGGGATTTGGCTGCTCGCCGCTCAAAAGCCAGTAAACAGCCCAGGTTGGTGGAAAGGGAAATTGCTTTATTTTAGATGCTGGCAACAGCTGGAGGGTGGGGATAGGGGAGGCAGATATCCGTCTAAAGGCTGACTGCCCCCAACCCCTCAATGGCAATCAGTGGCGACAAGAGCTTTTATAGACAGGAGTGAAGGCGTTGGTGGTGGGGGCAGCTCGTGCAGAAACAGCACAGTCAGCTCTGACAGTCCTCTTCATTCATATTGGTCGTTGGTGGTCTGACCAGTGTCATCATGGTTGCTTTGCTGCCACTGCTAAGTCACTTCAGTTGTGTCCGACTCTGTGCGACCCCATAGACTGCAGCCCACCAGGCTCCCCCATCCCTGGGATTCTCCAGGCAAGAACACTGGAGTGGGTTGCCATTTCCTTCTCCAATGCATGAAAGTGAAAAGTGAAAGTGAAATTGCTCAGTCGTGTCCGACCCTCAGGGACCCCATGGACTGCAGCCTTCCAGACTCCCCCACCCATGGGATTCTCCAGGCAAGAGTACTGGAGTGGAGTGCCATTGCCTTCTCCATCTTGGTTGCTTTAGGTACAGTTAATCTTCAGTTCCAGGGTCCATTGGTTTGAGTCTAAGTCTTAGAATTGTGCATCTTATGTCATGGGTACAGTCTGGTCATCATGTAGTTAAATTCTTCCACCTGGTGTTTACTAAGAGAGCTCACAGGATGTGTCTTAGAACAAAATCTATAGCCCTTGAGAAAGAACTAAATGTCCTTGACTGTGCTTAATGACTACATCATTATTGTTTGCTCTCCTTGGACTGTTTTCCTTTGTTTCTGCATTTCCCATTTCTCTGATTAAACTTACTCTTTACCTACAGTTTTTTTTTTACAGACAAAAGGCAGAGGACGTGGCAGGGGGCAAGGACTATAGGGTCTTGCTTCATTTCAGATTTAGTTCCCAATGCAAGTCTGAGTGAACTCTGGGAGTTGGTGATGGACAGGGAGGCCTGGCGTGCTGCGATTCATGGGGTCACAAAGAGTTGGAAATGACTGAACTGAACTGAACTGAACTGGATAATCCAAGATCATCCAGGATATATCTCCAGCAGATCTTCCCGACCCAGGAATCGAACCAGAGTCTCCTGCATTGCAGGTGGATTCTTTGCCAGCTGAGCTATGAGGGAACCCCTAATCTCATTTCAAGGTTCTGCAAAGTATCTTTCAGGTGTTAGCACATGAACCTATCTTTTGGGGAGACCGTCATTGAGTCCATTGTAATCATGTTCTCTAAATAAGCTGCCTTGGGAAAATATTATATTCAACAATTGTAATGATGTAGCAAATGTTTAAAAATATTTCACTTTTAATTTTTAAGATGTGGAGTGATTAAAGAATTTGCCTGGTCAGAGATTAGGAAAGATTATTTTCATTGGGTTTGAGACCTGGGACTGCTAATTACCAGCTGCAGACAGGTCTCTGCTTGTCATGGGAGCTGATCACTTTGGAGATTGGGAGGATAAAACACCACGTGACTCGCTTTATCAGTTGAGTGGGATGCAGACATAGGCAGAGCAATTTGCTGTTAGACGGACACAACTTATGGAGTGTTTCCCTTTTAGGGGCCATGCTACAAAGATGCTTTAGGGTCCTTGTAACCACCCAGGTTTGTGTCATACCACTTGAGTGAAATACTTTTAGTATGAAGCAAATAACTTTGAGTTAGGATTTCTTTATGAAAGATATACATAGACTTGTAGTTGATCAAAAAACATCTAATAGTTAGGTGTTCCGTAATGAAAAAAGACTATTTCGTTGCATTTCTTGGCATATACTTTTGGCTTCGGAAATAGCTGTGTCTTGGTTTGGTCATCTGCACTGTGCCTTCTATCATTTGGCACTTCCAGCCTGTAGTAACTAAAAGGAATCAGCAGTTTATGAGAGCATGACAGACTAATGGGAGGGTAGATTTGGTCAGATAAACACATTTGACTGCAAAGTTTTTACCATGCCAAATCATACACCAGAGAAATCTTATTGCATAGCGATCATCCTTAAAGTGCTAAGATCACATTTTCAAAGCTATTTGTTTTAACGCTGTCTCATTAGCTGATTTTAAAAACCTTAAAACTTTTGAGTCATTATTTTATCTTACAAATGTTAAGTATTCTTTGTAGACAGGAATTGTCTGCTAAAGTAATATTTGACATCTACTGAATCAAAAATACTTTACAATGAAAGGCTGACATCTGTTTACTATATAAAAAAGGGTGCTGTGTATTTTTACTAGAAGAATTTTCCTTTAATAAGGCAGCCAAAAGCCATCTACACACACCAAACCAATTTACAGCCAAACCTGTTGAATACCAACACAGTATCATGGATGCTTAGTGATCCATTTTTTTCAGTATTACTCTGATTTGGTATTGAGTTTGTATAGGAGAGATGCTTCTTTTTTTTTGTTTTTTTGTTTTTTTTGAGTGAAAGGAGAGAATAGCAATAAAAAGGTCTGCGTTAATTATTCATTTGGTGAGCTTTAATCTCTTCCGTACTCTCAACTTTGATTTCATTATAATGGTAGTTGATCTTCCTTATTTAAGATCAAACTACCACTGAGTTCTTTTTCAATTTTTTAATCAAGCAGTAGCAAACAGTCTGTACATTTGGCCAGTTCTACCTGAGATCTAAGTCACTGCAATTAGGAAGAGACCAGACAGAAGGCAGTCAACTTGGTAGAGTTTAAATCTGTGTGTAATCTCATACAGGTGCTGCTTCCTGTGCTCTGGAAAAATCCCTCGTCACAAAACAGGCCAACTGAGCCACACCTGGGTTTAAGCAGAACATCTGGACCCACTCTTTGCTACTCACTCCTGTTCTTCAAATCGTCCCAAAACAAATGGCGCTTTAGCTCAAGTCTGACACCAGAGATTTGTAAACCCTATGTGCACTGCCAAATCCAGTTTGATACAAAACACAGCTACTTTTCTTGAACCAAGTATGTTACAGATATGATACGCCTATCATATATTTCAATTAGCCAAGCCTCAAATAATTTATGGGGGTCATTTCTACCACTAGTAATAAATTTCATAATGGTATTAACAATTAGAGAATTTTTAAGGAAAGTTGAAGTCCAACAACTATTAAATGCCCAAGCATTCATTGGTTATATGCTCTTTGTTTTCTAGTCATACAATCATTGGAAAATCCTGAAAAGTAAATGGGGGTTTAATTATAATTAATGAAATGCCAGTTTCAGTGGGTCCTGGTTTTCTTAAGAAAAATCACCTATCAAACTCCTAAATGTCTATTTTTTACTTAATGGAGCCGCTTAATTTTTTGATGTACAAATATGGAGGTTTTATAATTAAAAATATGTATTACAGGTATACTGTGGGCTTAGCGTTATGCTGAAATTTACTGATTATGCTGTAATTTACTGAATTATGTTGAATTTACTGATCTAGCAAACTTTTGGTGTAATTTGTATGGCCTTAAATAGGGTCTTTCAGTAAGGGCTTTATGTGGAATTTTGGCATTTTGGCTCAGATGGTTACTAGTGAGTTTGGATGGTCAGGATGAAGAATGAATGGTATGGAGTAGGTATACCTTTTGTGGCTCCCATAAATGATGCAGAAACAGTGGGGATTATGTGGAGATCATCAATATATGTGTACATTTTTGATAAACACACTTAAATACATCTTCCATTGTTAACATTTTGAACTGATAATCAGTTCACTACAATGAGTTTGGTACACTTGTAATGCTATCCTGTATATAGTTTGAATTCCTTGGTTTCAGTAGGTATTAGCTGGTGTTAGTCAAAATCACTATCTCCAAGAAGGCTTGGAAGTGAAGAGGTAGGAGGGGTTAGGGATCAAGGGCATGGTGGGATGGAGGGAATGATGGGGAAGGAGAGGATTGCTAGTTTAGCAGGAAGGACCAAATGATACCTTATATTCCTGAAGGATAGAGATTGAGAGAGAGGGTACCTTTGGAATTCAGAGCAACTTGGATCTGATTCAGATGCTCCCAGTGTAGGGCTAATGGGAGAGCTCCCTGAAGAGAAGGTGTATATGCCTTGACTTGGTAGAGATGCCACTTGGTACTGAATCAGACTTAATGCCTCTTAGCCTTGGAGCCCAGTCACTCAAATAATGAAAGCACTGAAAGTTCCAAAAGTTCTCTGCAGCATGATTTGTTTTTGATTGATTGGATGCAGGCTTATGATATTAAATGTATGAACTAACTAGGCCTTCAGGCTTGAGAATTCTCAAGTTGGTAATTTTTGTGAGATATTCTTTGAAAACCTTTGAAGCTGTAATCATTTTCCCCCCTCTGAACCTCATGTTTTTTGATGTGAATAGATAAACGACCCATCTCAAAGTTTAAGTTTTCTTGGATCAGCTTCTTATATCCAGAAGCAGTGAAGTTGAAAGGAGTGCAGAGGGCACAGGGAGTGGGGGAGAAGAGCAAAAGTTTTATGTAGAGACATGCAGACAAAGCGTGAGTGTGCAGAATGAAAGCTCGAGTATTCTAGAAAGTACGCAGAAGGTTGGCCTTTGTAAGATGACCAAGAAATGCAAAGGACTAGTAAATGGCAACCCACTCCAGTGTTCTTGCCTGGAGAATCCCAGGGATGGGGGAACCTGGTGGGCTGCCGTGTATGGGGTCACACAGAGTCGGACACGACTGAAGTGACTTAGCAGCAGCAGCAGTAAAAGAAGCGATTTTTTGAAGCTCACACTTTGGAGAGAAATGGCTCTTACAAGAGGAAGATGTGATAGACTGCAACATAGGATCCCTGCCCTAAAATTGTGTGAGGGTCAAAGAGTTTTTGGCAGGGAGAAAGAAGTTCTGAAACAGATACCCAATGGAGAGGCCATGGGAGCTTCCAAAGACATAAAGTCAGCAGAGTAACCCAGGTTATAAATAATGGGGGTAACACATTGTCCTAGAGGAAGGAAATGAGTTTTGTGAAGGCAGAGACCATGGCAGGGAATATATTTCTTTTCCCAGCTCCAGCACAAGGCCTGGCACACAGCAGGTAAGCAGTGCTTGAAGAATGAATGGGGCTGGGGACTATAAAGGTATAAAATTGGGCAAAATCAGCAAGGATGGGAAAGTAATTGTTAGGCATTAGGATAAAAACAAAGGAAAAGAAGATGGTCTTCTGAATAAAAGAAACTATGTGTGCTAAGTTGCTTCAGTCACGTCTCAACTTTTGCGACCCTATGGACTGTAGCCCACCAGCCTCCTCTGTCCATGGGATTCTCCAGGCAAGAATACTGGAGTGGGTTGCCATGCCCTCCTCCAGGGGATCTTCCTGACCCAGGGATGGATCCTGGGTGTCTCCTGCTTTGAAAGGTGGATTCTTTACCACTAGGAAGCCCAAAAGAAGTTGTAAAGGATAGTGCAAATTTGTTGGAAAATTAAGGCTGAACTCTTTTTTGGGAAATGTCTTTCTAAGTTTCAGATCATGTTTTCCAATCAAAACATTTCTACTTGAGAATATAAATGCAAGATAAAATTCAGTGTCCCTGTCAGATAGTTTAGCTGAATATCATTCAGATCTGTGATTGATAGCTACATTCCATGTGTTTCTACAGCCCAAAAGGAAGGTGCTTATCTATTATCCCTAACATCTCACTGCTTAGTAGTAGCTAGTTGATTCCAAGTTTGCTAAACACCTGAAGTATTTTGATGAGGCTATACAATGCTTTTCCATTCACGTTCTAAAAATGTGTTCAGTCATGTCGCACTCTTTGTGACCCCATGGACTGCAGCACACCAGGATTCCCTGTCCTTCACCATCTCCCAGAGTTTGCTCAAATTCATGTCCATTGTATTGGTGATGCAATCTAACCATCTCATCCTCTGCTTTCTCACTCACGTTCTAAAAATGAGAATGCACACACACACACACACACACACACACACACACACACACGTATAATTATTTCCTACCTAAGATCCAAGAGAGAAATACGTTCTTCTTTTATTTAATTATAACCTATTCCTCCAAGTGCTGTCAATAAGGTATTTTATAGATGGGGACGAATAAAGGAGGACTTGATTGGTTAAGAGACTTGAGTCTGGGACTTCTCTGGTGATTAATTGGATAAGAATCCTCTTCCAATGTAGGGGATGTGGGTTTGATCTCTGGTTGGGGAACCAAGATGCCAAATGCCACGTGGTATGATCAAAAACTAAACAATAATTTAAAGAATTAAAACCCTGGGTCTATAGAATTTTAGTGAAATCCTTAGAAATGATTCTCCATCATCTTAATTCAGGAGACAAGCAGGACAAAGAGCCTGAAATGAAATGCTAAGGAAATCCAGCTCTTAATTTTGGTATTCACTGGAAGGATTGAGCTACAGGTATTATGAAGACCAAAACATTCAGGGTGACAGTCTTTATTCCTTCACAAGCCATATGGGAGGCTGCCTGAGAGATTTTCCTCCCTTGTGTGGCTGGTGGAGGTTCACACCTGCGAGTAGGTTGAGTAGCTGCCTCTGCATGCTGGATCCAATAAAGAGATCAACCTCTTCACTTTCCCTCAGAGTCTTAGGTGGAACACAGGTTGGTCTTCTATGTTTTTGTTAAATCTCTGAGGTTGAGGTTGATTAACTTTTAGATGAAGCCACACTCTGAAATGAAGTTGAAAATGTCTTAACCTTCGAATAGGAATGGAATTCTCCCCAGTCATTACTAGCATCCACTGATGTTACAAATTTGTGGACGGATGTTATCCATTAAGGTGAAAGCAGAAAGAGGCTGTAAAGTTGACTTAGAAGGCTAAGTACTTTACCTTCAGGGAAGTGCATATAAAAATCTGTGCTGAACTGAATATATAGTCATAGTTAAAACTTTGAACACCTGGTTCTTAACTGGCCAGCCAAAGTCATATAAAATACTGACATACCTTCTACTTACTGTTATTTTGATCTTCAGGCAGGTTACTCTTTTTATTATGGCTGCTTAGGAATTTAGCCTCAGTGATAGGTCAACCCAGACGGCAGGTATTGAATGCCAACCATGTGTTGGCACAAAGCCTGGATGAAGTGTAGTCCTAGGTCCAGACTAGATTTCTCAGGACCTGGTTGGTCTAATTTTAGCCTGGGCAAATGGAAGTAATGGTTAAGTTCTTTAGTTCTTAACACTTTTTCTTGGTGATGTGACAAGTTGACATTTTTCAGAGAGCACAAAATCTGCAAGGCACTGCATGCCTGGCTTGGTTAGCTGGGCTGGTTGGAAACATGGCAGTAATGAGGCCAAGGTTCCATTCTCGTCTGGGCCACATTGCTTTGAAGGTGAAAAACAATTCCCTAGCCACAGGCTGTATCTCTAACACTGCCTAGCTTCTTGATTTGCCAATAATCGCCATGGTTCAGAAGGAGGACTACTATAGAGAGAGTGGTATTCAGGGAAAATCCTCTATCATTCCTGGAAAAATAATTGAAAGTCCATGTATTGTGATGACAATTCAGTAGCATCATTTCTATCCCTGAACAGCCTCGTTAAGGTGACCACACATGAGAGAGTGGAACCTGAGACTACCTTCATAAAAATTAAATTTCCATGTGTGTATTGAAATATATGAGCTTCCCAGATGACACTAGTGGTAAAGAACCCACCTGCCAATGCAGGAGACATAAGATCCTGGGTTGGAAGATCCCTGGAGGAGGAAATGGCAACCCACTTCAGCATTCTTGTCTGGAAAATCCCATGGACAGAGGAGCCTGCTGGGCTACAGTCCATGGGGTCACCAAGAGTTAGACATGACTGGAGCAACTTAGCACAACACAGCATTAGAATGTATGGAAAAGAATAGTGAATTTTTGTTGAGCATTTCCTGCCTATCTGGTATTCTAAGCTTTTCCACCTGTATTAACCTATATAATCTTCACAATAGCTGTATGAAGTAGTCTCAGTAGCCCTATTTTATCCATAGGGAAACGGAGGCATACAGACCATCATCCACTGACTCCAGGGGCAGATGACAGGCTTGCTCCAGAGCTTTTATATCCACCACTGCACTCCACTTGAGCACTGCTTGGAGGGGGAATGCATTAGCTTGCCAGTCGGCTCTCAGATAGATGAGAGCTATCCAAGGACTAATCTTGGTTCACTGGTGAATGGGAGCTACCTAATGGTCTTTGATTTTATTGCTGAACTACCAAGTCTACCAAATTAGCTAAAATTAGTCCATGAAATTTTCATTCTTTCCACACCTGTGACATGTTAAATTAAGAAAAAGTGCACTTGAATGTTTCTTTGCAAATATCTTTGGATGTTTTTGAAAAAGCCTTCCAAATTGAAAGATATTTCTACTATCCATCCAATAAAACATCACTTAAATTACTGCATGGAATAGAACTAGACATTCAAAAATCAAAGACATGACCCTCTGCTGCTTTCCTCCTGTCAGCCTCACAAACAAGTCCAATCTCCCTGATGGAAAAAAGCACCCTCCCATTGGCCCTAGTTTTCCAACAGTCTGTTCATATCCAAATGTCCTTGCTTTTAAGCTTGAGTTCTGACAGCCACTCTTATTCCTTAATCCACTGCAATGTGTTTTACTGCTCTATTCTACTGAAATAAGTCCCTTGAACAGTATCACTCCTCTATCTTCTCTGGGTCCTTTTATTCCACCTGCCCTCTCCAGAATACTTGCTCTCACTTCTCAACACAGCTTTTATATTCGTTATGCTGTGACATTGAGGTAAGTTTCTTTTACCTCTCCTGTCTGTTTCACTTCCTCAGACTGGCTCATACACAGGCATTGCTTTATGTTCTTGTCCTGAGCCCTCTCTTCTCCCCATCCTCTGTTCTTACCCTGGTTGATCTTCTTTTCACCCAGGTGCCAAACAGTGACTTGTGTCTGCAAGATGCCAAAATCTAATCTATGTCATCCTGAATTATCTTCCAAGGCATTTTTCCATCTCCTTGTTATTTATTTTTCTTCTGACTGGCCTACCAATATTTCAGATTCAATTTGTCCAAACTATGTCCCTGCCTCCAGACTACTCTTGAACTTATGCCTTACCAAGCTGGAAATCTGACTTACCGTTAGCTTTTCCCTATCCCTCATTCCCCATATCCAAGGGTTTGCCAAATCCTGTTGATTCTATTTCCAAAAACCTTTTGGAATCAGTCTGTTTTCCAATTCTATGGGAATACTTGAGAATTTTTATCCAAAATTACTGAGCATCTATTGTATGTTAGGCATTAGGCTAGGAGTACAAAGGTTGGTAAGAGTTCATTCCCCTATCAGGGACCCTCCAGTTCCAGAGAGGGGACAGAAGGAAACAAGTTACTAGTTCGTATGGTTTTTAGGGGCACCAAGGAGTGGTCATCCTTATGGCTTGGCCATCAGTATTCTTTATTTTAATTTTATTCTTTTGATTTTTTTATTCCAATAAAGAGTCTTCAATGTTTAATACTTTACTCTCTATGACATGAATGCATATTTTTGGGGTAGGGGCATTTTGACAAATCATCATTTAAAAGCTCTCGCTTAAGTAGTGCTTGGATTTGGAGCTCCCTAGCATGGCTATGGAAGTCAGCGGTGGGAAGAACTAGGCTTCTATTTTTAAAAACAAAGCATCTAAGAGGCAGGGATATTAACATACCCTACACTAACATATCCACCACCCTAACGTATGGAGTAAATGATTCATAGAATTGTGACTAGAGCTCTTTCTGTTCACAGAGGGCAGGAAAATATGCAAGAGCTGGGAGAGAGAGAGAAAGTAACTGAGGGCATTTGTGATAGTATTAAAGAGTCATCTCTGGGCAACCATGACCTTCCGGTTTCCATGAGTTCATACTCTGCTGGCCACACTAGGGCTCCTTCTGACGTCATCCTTCCCACCAGATCTTTGCTTTTACTTTGGTCTCCAAGTTACCAGAAGAGATGTTCTGGGGCAGGAGGAGCAGGTTCTTATGGCTACGGGAACTGAGATGAGACTTCATCATCAATTCTAAGAATTGGGGAAATACAAATACGATTCTTTAAAGAAAATCAGGTTTCTAATGTAAACAATTCTGTTACTTTGATATATTTGTTATCACTCATATTTCTAAAGAAACATAAAAGATTAAATGGAACAAACATTTCAGCTATCATTCTGTTCATATGGTCCTTGGAAATGTACTCAAGGAAATTTTGGGAAAATTTTCAACTACCAATTGTGTTCAGTGTAAGTTTTATTTGGTTATTAATATAATGAAACACTCAGTTTTCTTTTTTGCCAAAATATGTAATCCAAAGTGGAAGGTATAACTTCTTAACATCATATTCCAGAGGCTCTCTGGAGATATGTGATATTTTAGTGTTTTCTTATATAATTAATAATAAAAGACTATTTTGAAAATATACTACTGCCAATAGAACAAAGATATTAATCCTAAAATTACTATTCTACTTTCAGGGTAGGTATATTTAAAAATATTTATTTAAGGAAACCCAGCAATTGAAAACATCACCCTATTTTTCTGTAGAACGTTTAAAGAACATGAAACTAAAATGTGGTTTGCTTAGAAAAGTCACTGTTCTTCTTGGTACATTGACACAGTACTCACAACTCTATTTGAATATTTGAAGTCTGTTTTATCATGCTCTGGACAAGATTTTAGATTTTTTTTTTAAACTTAGTTAATTGACCTATTTTAAACTCTTCTCACTATGTTCCCAGCCTGAAAAGCAGAGTGCTTTTCTAAAGTGCTGGATTTTTTATGAGGTGTTAAATCAACATTGCCAAATGTGACTTTGCGGAGCTCACTGCACCCTGATAGTAGAGCAATGCAGGCTACTTGATCATTTGTGTATCTTTAATTGCCCACAATTAACCCTTCTTATAAGGAAATGTGTGGGATGTCTTGGTTATATATAAATCATCATGAATAGAATGTGTTCGTATTTATACAGGACCGAGGCCAGCAATCCTCTCCACATATCCCTCCACGTATCCATTTATATTTGTTCTGCAGACTTTAAAATGTTGGCAGGACAGACTGCATGCATGGCATCTTGGATAGTGATGCATTCTTGATACACTGATGGAAAAAAAATGGGTAAACCAGCTTGGATTTCTAGACTTTTGGAAAGAGGGGAGAGAAGAATTTTGTTTCCAGAACATGGCAATATCTGTTACCTCCAGACAGTCCTCTCCAGTTCAGTGTAAATTGTCTCATATTCATTGTGTTCCATAATCCTCATAGCTGCCCTGAGAGCTGAAGAGGGCAAGTGGTACTCTCAAGTCGTAGTAGAGGAAACCATGCCCAAGAGAATTGGCTTGAAAAATATTGAAAGTGGTCTTCAAAGCCACTTTCCTTACTAGTACTTTCTTTATAGAAATCTCAGTGTGGTCTTAGGAAGTTTAAGACAAAGCTTAAAAAAACCTTGACCTAAAATCACTTTAGAAATAAGTAAAGAGAAACAGCAAGTAAGATAGCCTTTAATATTATTTCTCAGAATTATTATGGCTGGTAACAAGTATTCCAAGTGGGGACTTGGAACCAGACTGTTCAGGTACAAATCCAGATTCTTCTACTATGAATGTCACTTAGGTGAATAAACATAATTTCTTTTCATAGTGATATCTTTATTTGGAAGAAAACAATGAAAATATTACCTTCTAGGGCTGTTCAGAAGATTAAATGTCAATACATGTAGCAGTCAACAATAGCATTCTTAACACTACTATCACTACTGCTACTGCTGCTGCTGCTAAGTCACTTCAGTAGTGTCCAACTCTGTGTGACTCCATAGACAGCAGCCCACCAGGCTCCCCCATCCCTGGGATTCTCCAGGCAAGAACACTGGAGTGGGTTGCCATTTCCTACTATCACTACTACATTGTAGCAAATGAGATTTTCCAAAGATGACAGTACCTTCCATCCCACATATTCTTCCACAATGTATCTTGCTACTCCCCACATCCAGAGGAGAGTCTGGTTCCTCTTGTCTTGAGTTTGGGTGGGCCTATGACTGCTTCAGAGCTTCCCTGGTGGCTTGGATGGTAATGGATCTGCTCGCAATGCAGAACACCTGGGTTTCATCCCTGGGTTGGGAGGATTCCCTGAAGAAGGGCATGGCTGCCCACTCCAGTATTCTTGCCTGGAGAACTCCATAGACAGAGGAGTCTGGTGGGCTACAGTCCATGGGGTCACAAACAGCTGGACACGACTGAGCAACTAAGCACGTGCACATGACTGCTCCAACACACGGATTACAGTGGGACTTGAATGGCTTGGTCATGAGAAGGGATGCACTTGCTGGAATACTCGAGCTTGGAGTCCTAGGTAACAAGGAAGGAGTCCGATTACTCTGACGCCCCCATGCTGGGAGGAAGCCAAGTCACACAGGGAACCACACGTAAGCGCTCTGGTCAACAGGCCTAGCCTTTGATTAATCCTAGCCCAGACGTGTCAGTGAAGGAGACTGTGGGCGATTCCACCCTCCTGTTATCACGTCACCTTCAGCTTTCCCAGCTGAGATCCCAGACATTGTGGGGAAGAGATAAACCATTCCTGCATGCCCTGTCCAGATTCCTCACTCACGGAATCTGTAAGCATTAAAAATGCAGTTTCTGGTTTTGGCTACAAAATTTTGGATTTTTTTTTATACAGCAATAGTACCTGGAACATGACATCTTTCCAACTCCATGAGCATAGTAATCATATGTCTTATTCATTACTTAACATTTGTCATCTAGCATATAATAGTCTATTTGTTGAACAATGTATCATATTTTAAATAATTCCTCATTGTTGCACAGCTAGATAGTTTTCTATTATTCTCAGTGATTCCACTTATCACTTGGAGTGAATACCTGAGAGTGGAACTGCTGAGTCTTGATATGGAGATACCAGAACATTTAATCACCATTATTGCCCATGAAGAATCATCCGTAGAGAGCCTATCAAAGTCAAACCATCAGCATATACTTTAAAAGAACATGTGACAGTTAAATGCAGAAGACTGATTTATAAACCAGAATGATGGCTTTTGAAGAGAACACCAATATATTAAAACAGAAGGTTTGCTAGCCCTGGTGGTTCTTCACTTGATGTCTAGAAGTCTGAGAAAGTTGTGAAAAAGAGGTCTATAGGTTGTATCAAATATTTGTGCAAGTCTAATTTATCTTATTTGTTCTTAAATTAGGGCAAGATGTTACAAGCATGATGAGTTCTCTCTCTTTTGGCCAGACTTATTTTGTGTTGCTCAGGGATTCCAATGATGAAGTCAAAGGAACTTTGAGGCATAGTTTCTGTAGCAAATGCTGTTAGCAGAGTCACATATTGAATTGTTTCTGAATGCAACACATCCCATTCATCATTTGATCAACTCTGACAAAATATAGTGGCGGTAGTCAAATTTAAGGGTCCAGTAGAAATAAACATTAGTTTATTTATGATGGGGTAACTAGAGAAAATGTTTCCCCCTCCCCATTCACTGAAGAATAAACATAATAGAATGTATTGGGATTAGAGGTCAGAGGAAAAAGAGGGTTAAATTCTAGGCAGCTCATCTGTAATATCAGGATATTATCTTGCTGGTTTTTGTGAAGGCTAAATGAGTTAACACATGAAAGATCCAGTCACAATGGATGACATAGCAGTATTCCATAAATGTTATTGGAATCCAAATTTACCTTTCTGTATATCTGTCACTGACTTTCAGAATTAGGGCATCGTTTTCCCTGGATAGTAATAATTCTGGAATTTTTCAAACCACAAGCTAGTTCAAACTTCTGCTGATTTGTAAGATAGAGATAACATCTTTCCTTCCATTATTTGTATTACTGATAACCAAGTGAGCACCACATAAAAATCATCTCATAGCATGAGTTACTAGATAAGTCATTCCTGTTTATCTTATTTTAGTTTTAATTACAGAAGATGATTTTTCTTTTATTTAATTGAAGTATAGCTGATTTACAATGTTGTGTTAGTTTCAAGTGTATAGCCAGTGGTCAGTTATATGTATATTCTTTTTCAAATTATTTTCCCATTTAGATCATTACAAAATATTGAGTATAGTTCTCTATATAGTAGGTCTTTGTTGGTTATCTATTTTACATATAGTAGTGTGTACATGTTAATCCCAAACTCCTATTTTATCCATCCCCGTGTTCCCCTTTGGTAACCTTGTTTGTTTTCTATGTCTGTGTGAGTCTATTTCTGTTTATAAATAAGTTTATTTGTATCATTATTTTTAGATTCCACAAAAAAGTGATATCATATTATACTTGTTTTTCTCCGTCTGACTTACTTCACTTATTTACTTGACCTAAGAAACTGTAGGTCCATCCATGTTGCTGCAAATGGCATTATTTCTTTCTTTTCTATGGCTAAGTAATATTTCATTGTATATATACCACACGGAAGATGACTTCTGACTCTGTTCTTCAGCTCTGAAATTGTATCTTATCTTTCAGAACTTGTGTTTTTCCATGCATCCATAGAGGCCATGAGTTAAAATGTAGTTAGGCTAATATTCGTTTGTGGCTTAGACAGTGAAGAATCTGCCTACAGTGCAGGAGACCCAGGTTCTGTCCCTGGGTTGGGAGGATCCCCCGGGGAAGGGAATGGCTACCCACTCCAGTATTCTTGCCTGGGAAATGCCATGGAGAGAGGAGCCTGCTGTGCTACAGTCTGTGGGATCACAAAGAGCTGGACACAACTGCGAGAGTAACACTTTCACTTTCAGGTTAATATTACTAGAAGTCATCTCAGAGTGTATTTGATTTTGTTATCATGTCATTGTATTGATTAAGAAACTGAAGTCCAAATGGATCATGTCTGAAAAAGCAGAAGCAAACTGAGTAACCATCCAACAAAATGTTCTCATTTTATGCATTTAGGGAGGGTATATATTTACTGTTTATAAATCAAAGACTACCTCTGAGGAATTCTGTCTTCTATTCCAGTGCTTTACCTAACAACTTCCCTGTGGTTTTATGTCATACATTAAAAACATTTTTATTTATTTTTGGCTGTGCTTGGTCTTCGTTGCTGCGTGGCCTTTTCTCTAGTTGCAGCGAGTGGAGGCTACCCTCTAGGCTGCAGTGCACAGGCTTCTCATTGCCGTGGCTTCTCTTGTTGCAGAGCACAGGCAATAGGACTTGTGGGTTCAGTAGTTGCAACTCCCAGTTTCTAGAGCACAGTTTCAGTAGTTGTGGCTCATGGGCTTAGTTGCTCTGCAGCCTGTGGAGTCTTCCCAGATCAGGGATTGAACCCGTGTCTCCTGCGTTGCCAGGAGGATTCTTTACCACTGAGCCACCAGGGCAGCTGCAAATCATACATTTGCTATTACCAAATTAATAATAAAAATTTAGACCCCCAACTGCTAATTGAGGAAATGCTTCATACTAGATTTGAATAAGATTCTTATGAAAACATTGGGCAAGATTTAGAAAGTTTGTTTGCTACAAAAGGAATTATAAAGTTATTTTGAGTTGGAACACGGGGTGACTTTATAGTGACAAATCTTCAGGTGATTGTTATAATCTTAGTGTCTTTTGTATACTTTTCATTTTGTCTTGAGTCTTAAATCCAAACAAAGTCACTGGAATAACAAAAGAATGAAGTAAGTTCCTGGGTAGATTTGAAGCTCAGTTTGACTCCTTATATGGTTAAACTGTATTAAAGTTCCCATTTGATTTGGATGAGAGGAACATAAAAATGTACATTAATTGCTGATAAAAGTTAGAATCATTTATTGTCACGAGAAGGATTTGATTTTGTCTTGCTTACACAGGCACTGAGAGCAGGTGCATATTTATATCTACAGAATTTATACTTTTCTTCCTTTCCCTGGAAGTGAATTGTCAAAGTTTTTTTTTTTTTTCTATGCTCTCCTAACAAAATGTTATCTGATCAGAACAACTTGCCAATCAACCTTTGCCAACTCAGTAATAATCAGGACAGAATATATACTGTTAACATTGCTGAGACCACACCATGGGTTAAAATCAACTGCTTTCTTTAATCATCTCACATATTTGTTATTCTGTTTTTTGGTGGTAGAAACTTATCATAAGACTGGGGGTAACTTAGACTAATTGTTTTTCTCTAGCAGTTCTCAAGAATAATTTTCCTAGCTCCCTTCCTACAAGTTCCCTCCTTTTTTTTTTTGGACAAGAATTTTAACAACTGTAACTCTGAAAAGGGCTGAGGTAGAAGTGAGAATTTTACAAATGTTATTAGACACAGTTATATGTTTATTTTTTGCAGTCAAGGAACTAGAAACAGTAAAGCATAAAAGAAAAAGTAGACTATTTGCTTAAAATAGAAGTCAGAATGCTGCACAAGAGCTGTCTATAATATTGGAAATATTGCTTGACTGTTTTGAATCTGTTCCAAGCCTCCTTAGCACCCCCGCCCCACCACCTTACCCCAGTCAGGTTACCTATGTTGTTTGTTGGTTACCTAGAAGTTGCAAAGGGGATTGTGCAGGGGGAAAGGAATAGAAATAAAAGTGCTTTCTTTGCAAAATAGGGAGTGTCCATTCAACATTTCCCTCTCTATGTATATGAAAGGAAATAAGTTAGAAGACCACTGTGAGGGATCTTACCGATTATTTCTAATACAAAATCTCTATACATTTTAAATCTGCTAATTTTCTCTTTTCTTCTTTTTTTTTTTTTGGAGAAGGAAACGGCAACCCACTCCAGTATTCTTGCCTGGAGAATCCCATGGACTGAGGAGCCTGGTGGGCTGCAGTCCACGGGGTCACAAAGAATCGGACACGACTGAGTGACTTTACTTACTTAATTTTCTCTTTAGGTGTCCAGATGAAGGAAAAGAAGATGCTATCTAGTGTCTGTTGTCCCATGGTGGCCAAGAAAGTTTAAGCATTATGTGTTCCTCCTGCTTAAACCCTATAGTATATCCACATGATGACAGCAACATGGGAAAAAGTCTGCAACAAGTCTTTCTGAAATTTTTATTTCTTTTGCAATATTGTGTCAAATATCCAGTTGGATTTTCTTCAAGCTGGTTATTTGACCACTGTGGGGTAGAAGGGAGGTGAGAGAGGGAGGGAAGGAGAGAGTGACTGGTGGGAGGTTCAGATTATTTCATCCTGATCTTTTGCAATGTGTGGCGGTCAAGGCTCATTGACTCTACATGGTTGAACCACATGAAACTGCTGTTTTTATTGGTCAAAAAGGTTACATATCAGCAATTTCATATGGTGCAACTTGTTAGGCAGTAGTAAACACCTATGCTTTTGTTATTCCTTAATTTAGCAAGTATTTATTGAGTCCCACTTTATATAAGAGAATGTAAAACACCAAAGCCTTTTCTAGAGTCCCTTGACTGGGGCCTTGAATGCTCTCATTTCTTTTAAGACTTCTTAAGTGGTCAAAATTACTTACTTTGGGAGTTAGTGTATTATCTTTCCTTCCCCCCACCTTTTGTTGTTGTTGTTGCTCTGCAGTGCTCTTGATTTTCACATATCAGTGGTTAACTTCTACATGTAATTTTCATCTTAACTTTCCATTTAACATGAGAAAAATATTCCATGTTATAAAATTTTCATAACTCTATTTCAAGGGCTATAAAATATTCCTTCAAGTGGATAGTTTATTGGCCACTCCTATATTTGGGGGACATTTAGATAGTTGGTAACTGTCTTTGTGCATGAAGTTTTTTTTCCTGTTTGCAGGTTATTTCCCTAGGATAGAGTCCCCAAAGTGGAATTACTTGGTCAAAGGGTATGAACATAGAAAAATCTCTTGATACACATGTCAACTGGAAATAGCTGTAGTTTTACTACTGCTTGATATATGAAGTTTGACTCCTCATCAGTCACAGGATATGTTAAAAACTGTTTCAAATGACTTGCTTACATGGTGGTCCCAAACCGTATTCAATGACAATGTCATAGTCCAGATAAAAGAAGAGATTTGGAATTGCTCATTATCAAGAGAACCAATAGCTTTTCTCAGAGGGAATGGCCTTTGAATAAGCTGATATCGAAAAGAAAGGCTAAGTTCCCAACACACACAAGATTTCTTAAAGTTCTGTTAGTAATTACTTTTGCCTTGAGGAAATGAGGGAAAAGGAGACCAAGTGTCAGCCTATGTTTGGGGAATTTTCTAAAGAATATGTTATAGTTTTCACACTCTGGGAAAGAAGAAGTAAAAAGCAGAATGTGTTTAGGTTTAGTGTATTTTTGCTTAACATATATAATAAACCAGAGGTATTTTAGTATTGGTCAATAACATCTATCAGCATATTTTAAAATTCCTGCATATTTACTGTAATGTATCTTCTCAGTTAAGGAAACCATTTTCCAAATGTTTGCCCTACAGACAGTATACTTTAAATCCAGTGTCTCAAATATTATGTTATATATAATAAAACTTCAGGTGTTAAACAACTGACAAAAGGATAACTTTTCATGCTCAGAATATTTTATTTTCTAAGACAAGAAAAGTCCAAAATACTTGACCCATGTAGGTACATGTACCCTTGAAACTATTCCTAGTTATTCTAGAAAACTAAGGTGCTACTTGGGCTTCCCAGGTAGCTCAGTGGGCTCAGTGGTAGAAAATCCACCTGCCAAGCAGGAGTCTCAGGTTTGATTCCTGAGTTAGGTAGATCCCCAGGAGAAGGAAATGGCAACCCACTCCAGTATTCTTGCCTGGGAAATCCCATTGACAGAGAAGCCTAGCAGGCTGTAGTTCATGGGGTTACAAAGAGTCGGACACAACTGAGCGACTAATCAACAAATCTTCCTAAATAAAGCAATTGGACTAATGCTACTGAGACTCTATAACTTCTATGGGTCTGAGGAGAAAACAAGCTAATGAAGAATAAGTGCCACAGGTGATAAATTTGGTCAGTGGGGAACTCAGGGAGAGGAGGAACCACAGGGTCAAGGTGTGACTGCGATGTGTGTTGGCCATCTTGCTTGTCCAGACGATGCTTAGAGACTGGCTTATCCAGGGCCCAGTGTGATTCAAGTGGGATCATTAACATCACATGAGCTATAGCCATATCAAGCAAGGGAAAATGTCTGGACCATGAAAATACTCTGCCTTGGGGCCAGGACAAAGCATCAGAGGACAGATAGTTGTCAGGGTCTTTTGAGCCACGTCCATGGGAGGCAGTAGAATACAGTGGTTTGGAGCAGGGATCTAGACAGCTTAGGTTAGAAACAGGGTTCCACTTCCTGCTAGATGTGTGATTTTGGGTGAATTCCTAACCTCTCTATGCTTCAGTTTACTCATCTGTGAGACAGGGCTAATAATAGTCCCTACATCAGGGTGGCTATGAAGATTAAGTGATTTAACACATGCTAAGTGCCTAGAAGGACATCATGAGAAATGCTGGGCTGAAAGAAGCACAAGCTGGAATCAAGATTGCCAGGAGAAATATCAATAACCTCAGATATGCAGATGACACCACCCTTATGGCAAAAAGTGAAGAGGAGCTAAAAAGCCTCTTGATGAAAGTGAAAGAGGAGAGTGAAAAAGTTGGCTTAAAGCTCAACATTCAGAAAACGAAGATCATGGCATCTGGTCCCATCACTCCATGGGAAATAGATGGGGAAACAGTGGAAACAGTGTCAGACTTTATATTTTGGGGCTCCAAAATCACTGCAAATGGTGATTGCAGCCATGAAATTAAAAGACACTTACTCCTTGGAAGCAAAGTTATAACCAACCTAGATAGCATATTCAAAAGCAGAGACATTACTTTGCCAACAAAGGTCCGTCTAGGCAAGGCTATGGTTTTTCCAGTAGTCATGTATGGATGTGAGAGTTGGACTGTGAAGAAAGCTGAGCGCCGAAGAATTGATGCTTTTGAACTGTGGTGTTGGAGAAGACTCTTGAGAGTCCCTTGGACTGCAAGGAGATCCAACCAGTCCATTCTAAAGGAGACCAGTCCTGGGTGTTCTTTGGAAGGAATGATGCTAAAGCTGAAACTCCAGTACTTTGGCCACCTCATGTGAAGAGTTGACTCATTGGAAAAGACTCTGAGGCTGGGAGGGATTGGGGGCAGGAGGAGAAGGGGACGATCAAGGATAAGATGGCTAGATGGCATCACCGACTCAGTGGACATGAATTTGGGTAAACTCTGGGAGTTGGTGACAGGGAGGCCTGGTGTGCTGTGATTCATGGGGTCGCAAAGAGTCTGGACACAACTGAGCAACTGAACTGAACTAAAGTGCCTAGAATGGTCCTTGGCATGTAGTAAATGCCAGTTATTTTTTTTCTTCTCTGTATATTAAAATAAACATCCAGAGGGTTACAGAAAGTTTTAGGCACATTTAAATGAATATATTTAACGAATTCATCTTTTAAACACACAGTACAGTGACTATAGGGTGTCTTCATTTGGGAATTAAGTCAGAAGTCTAAATCCAAGGTCATTTGCGATGTGAAGATGATGAATGGGCTTTCTGATAAACTCCATACAAGGCCCCAGTGGTCAGGCCACTGCTTCCTTCCTCGATCACTATGCTGATTAAGTGTCTTTTCCTTTCTTGAGAGAGTGCACCACTCAAAGGAAGCATTTGTCGCACTAGGGAATGACTTTGATAAAGTGTCTCTGCCTACCCAACTTTTCCAGTTACTTGAGAACAGACACTTAGGGCAGAGAGCGCATAGTTGAGGCTCCATGTGTTAGTGCTTCTAAGATCTGGTGGCTAAGTGGTATGGAACATGGTGCTCAGGACCAGGGGAGAAAGTCAAAGTGAGTCATGCATGGAAAATTCATAGTTCTCCAGGTGCCCTGACATGGTGCAGTTGAATGGCAGGTCAGACACTGGTCAGAGGAAATAGTGCAGAACAAGACAAAGGATTTCTTTTCTTTTTATTAATTTATTTATTTGTTTTTGGCTGTGCTGGGTCTTGTTGCTGCACGAGGTCTTTTCTCTTTAGTTGCAGCTACTCTTTGTTCCAGTGCCCAGGCTTCTCATTGCAGTGGCCTCTCTTGTTGCAGAGCACAGGTTCTAGGTGCCCAGGCTTAGTTGGCCCATGGTATGTGGAATCTTCCCAGACCAGGGATTGAACCCATGACCCCTGCATTGGTAGGCAGATTCTTAACCGCTGGACCACCAGACCCCCTACGCTTTGGAAACTGTGCCTGAATTCGTCCATTTCTGGGTTAAATGTTGGAGATAGGACAGGTCCTTCTTTGTAATTAGATATTTGAAACAATACTGTAGAACATTCATACCTGTCTACAAGGTCTTTACAGAGGTCTAGAGGACTGCAAGTCTTGGTGAGACTTGCAAAATTCCTTGTGGATTAAGCAAAGTGGTGCCTGAAACATGGACCAAGGAATCTTGGCATTTTCCATATTCCAGAGACCAGGTATCAAGGAAAGGTGTGTTATTTCATTTCTGAAACCAAAACACCTAGAGTTGCAACAAAGATTTGCTGTTGACTTTAGGTCACTTGTACAAGCCTGTAATAAACTGAAGACCTTTTGCTTCTTTTGACAATTCTGTTGAGCAACTATGAAGGCTGTTTTCATAGCTTTTCTCTTTCTTAGAGAATCATTTTTCCTTATTTCTCAATATCACTATCTCACAATAAAGCATCTTGTTATGTGATATCCAAAGTATCTTTGATTGTTTTCTTTATACTGATCTATAAAAAGTTAAAATTTATACATGATATTGGTTTTTACTTAAATTATGTCTTAACAGTCAAATGGACTCTAATAAACATGAAAGACAGAGTTACTTCAAAAAATGACTTAAGGTCAAAAATTTAACTGTCTTATTCAGGGGCTATTAGCTATGTGTGAAAAGAAAAACTGTGGCATGTGAGTTGAAAAGATTCATTAAAATTCATGGCAAATCTCATTGGGAGTGAGTCAAATTGGCAACTGTTGTTAAAACTCAAACAGAATGTGTGTTATGCCTCTAGGTGGTCACTTATTTGGAATTTTTCTCTCATACACAAGCCATATACCTAGACTTTTAAAAATCATCTCCAAGTGTAGTACTTAAGCATGTTAAAGCTCCTCAAAAGTGAATTTCTCCATTGTTTCAGAAAGTTATTTCTGCTTTTACCTCACGCATGGCAGGTAGTTCTCTCAGCTGTTGGGATCACTCAGTTGGTGTGCTGCTGTGTGTCTGAAAGGAGGAGTACCGAAACAGCCTCACAGATAAAAAAGAAACTAGTTGGAGCCATTGACAAAGATGATGGGAAAGATTAAAGACAACTGGAGAATTTCGTGGAGTAGCATGAAAAATAAATTACCTGAGTGAAGTAATGATTAATGAAACCACTCTTAAGAATCAGCTAAAATTGTGCTCTTAAATACCTTTAGGAGTACTTTTCTTTTTGCTTTGTGATCAGAGACATACATTATAACATTACTTATGCTTTAAATGACTAATTTAGAAATGAATTTTTTTTATTAGACTGAAAAAAATTGGAACATACTTTTTCACCATTGCAAGATTCTGATGTAATTTGTTAAGTCTTGCCAATGGCCTTTGGAAGTATGAAACCTCCATGGTAATATAAAGAGTAATTTAATGTATTGTCAAAAATTATTCTTGAGGTTAATTTTATCATTCAAATTGCTGTGTATTGGTGACTTTTTGCGATGGATTACATTATGCACACAAGTAAGTGCCTCCAGTTTGTTTTGCTCACTGATCAACAGAAAGCTTTTTTTCATGGGGAAATGGAAGCAAAAATTCTGCTAGCTAGAAATATTTAACTTGAGCACATTTATAGAATAATGGAACTGCTGACCCAAAAGACTTAGATGAATGTCATGTATTTTAACTCTGGTGAAGGTGAAGAGAATAAAAAAGGGTAAATATAGGTGTATAAAATTGTGTGTGTATACTTTCTAGATGCGGGGAGGAGAAGCAAATAGAGTTCAAGAAAATAAAATGCTCTTCCATTTCCAAACACTGTGTTTCATATTAAAGTAATTTATCAAGAAACTATAAGTTATAAATCTTTAGCTTATGACTACAGCAAGGCCTTCAGCTTGAACCCAAGCTACACACACTCCATGATTCCAGCATATCTGACGTCTTGTCATGTGCTTATCTGGGGACTATTTGTAAAAAGTCCAAGAAGTCTCCTGAGAATGAGTGAATCATTAAGGCTAAGACAAGGTTGGGAAACAAAATCTATGAGCTATGGTGTCGGGGAGGCTGTTCTGCCTGTGTATTGCTCATCTTTGTCTTTCACATGCCCTTGTTCTTCTTGGGGAGCATGCCAGATACCAGTGGAAAGAGTCATGGGGAAACCAGTAAAAGAGCCTTTTCACTTTTCTATGAAAATGTTGTGCTGCAGTCCATGGGGTGGCAAAAAGTCACACATGACTGAACTGATGAAAATGTTTAAGCTATTAGTGAACATAAGGTAGTGACACTCTTGTGACCAGATTGCAGAGTATGGAGGAAGTGGGGCCCTTGTATGGAACTGAGTGGGTTTTGTGCAGAGCACGACTCAGGGGGACGTGGGTTAATCACCTGCAGAATCACAGGCAAGGGCTTGGGGAGAGGTGTTCTTTTTAGTAGAAAGACTTGCGTGGTAAGGGTGACGTCATGGCCACTTGAGCCTGCTCTGACTTTGGCAAGAGGTGGCTTTGATGTGGTCCATGCCTTGGGACATGGCTGGCTTGGAAGACTGGCTGGCTTTGGAGAGTTAACAGCCTCAAGCCCAGTAGGAGGTGTCACTTCTCCCAGTAGCAGGAAAAGTAGGATAGGAAGTAGGAAAGGTAGCCTGTGGGAGCTGGGAGGGTAGTGTCTGTGTTATAAACCCACTGCAGGTATCCAGCAGGGGCTCCCAGATGGGAAGAAGGGAGATCAAACTGGGGGAGTGAGCAAAACCAAAGGAGCAACAGCAAATTCTGTGACTTGTACTCTAGCACATGCCCCTCCAAGTTCATGGAGCCCTGGGAAAGTAGATGTTCTGTATTTTTGATATTCATTTTATATTGCTGAAAGTACAAGCCGAAAACTCATCATTTGGTAATAAAGAATATTTATGTCACTATTTATTGAATGGCCATTAAGTGTTAGAAAATATCAATATTCACTTAAATGGTAGTGTACTGACTACTGTGTAGTTTCTTCACGAAGGCCGCTATGAGCCCAAGTCTGTAAAGGTGGTAGAACAGCCTGAGATTCTCAAGGCAGTCAGGGAGGTTCTCCTTTGTATGGATAGTATTTCAGGCAGCTGTGTCTGCTGTGCATACATGTCTGCTCTATGTGGCCACCTCACTTCTACTTAATTGCTTTTCAAATCAGAGACTGAACTAATTCTCAGAGTGAATGGGTGTGTCATTCCTTCCCTCTATTCTGTAACCCTCCAAAACAATTCAATAACTATCATTATATCCGTCTGATAGACAGCAAAACTGAGGCTCACAGAAGTCGAACAAATTGCTAAAGAGGGCAGCCCGTAGAGGTAAAGTCTTAATTCAAGCCCAGATCTATGTCTTCCTACAACCGATGATCTGTAAGGCGTTCTCTGAAGCAAACTGCTGGATCCCATTGGGAACAGGGGGAAAGGACCTTAGGCATTAGAGATTCCCTTTTAGTGCAATTGCCTCAGGAAATGTTAGAACATACTGATGGTGTTTTCTCAGATGTAGCAAACATGATTCAAAGGAGGAACAACCACATAACTAAATTATAAATCAAATTCTCCACTTTGGCATTTCTTCAAGTTGCGTCGTTGATTCTCTTGACTCCTTCTATATCTAACTTTGTGTAAAAACTATAATGATGACTTTTTGGTTCTGTGAAAGAACACAGCCTCTAATTGAGGTCTGTTTATGAAGCAAGGCTACATGGGATTTGCCACAAATATGGAGAAATATGAACCTAAGTTTGGTTTTTTGGTATGTCTATTAGGATAATAGCTTTGTTCTTGATGTTGTTATATTTATCTATATACAAACAAATGGAAAAGCTTTATAAGAATTATACATGAGTATTGTCTCTTGTGGAAACACGTCATTTTCAGAAATTGTGGGAAAGAAGATTGGGTAAGAATAGAAAGTGATTCAGAGTTGGCTTGGCAAACCTCGAGGTCTAGCACAGAACCAAATACTGCCCTATCTGGTTATTTAGCTCTCATGCATATGATATTTACTATCTAATTAAATTATAGGCTCCTGATGATAAATGCCACCTCTTATTGTTTGTTTGTATAGTCTACAGTATACTACAGTATCCTTGGAGAAGGAAATGGCAACCCACTCCAGTATTCTTGCCTGGAGACACCCATGAACAGAGGACCTTGGTGGGTTACAGTCCATGGGGTTGCAGTTGGACACAACTAAGCAACTAACACATATACAGTACCCTGCTGCTGCTGCTGCTGCTAAGTCGCTTCAGTTGTGTCTGACTCTGTGCAACTCCATAGACGGCAGCCCACCAGGCTACCCCATCCCTGGGATTCTCCAGGCAAGAATCCTAACTCAGTACATAAAATTGCTTTTGTATTGAAATGCAAACTTATGACTAACTTGGATCTTAATTCCCACTAAGGCGTAAGTTCTAAAACCACCTTCTCTGCATGCATTTCATTTGACCTTCAAAGTGACCACGTGTAGGAAACCAAGCTATTCTCTCAACCTGCCAGGCATGGACCAATTGTCAGCCTTCCAGGAAGCCTTGCCAGGCTCCTTTCTTTGGGTTGGATGTGTTCCCTTTGCGTTCTGCACATACCGAATTGGAGGCATTAATCTCATCTTTTAAAAATTGATTTTATTTTTATTTTTTGTCTTCCCCAGGGGCCTGAGAGCTCCTCCAGGGCAAGGGTCACATTTATTTCTTCACTCACAAGTCCTACCACAGTGTGATAGGTGCTCAGGACACATGCATGTGAATGACTGGTCCTCACAGTCCTTTGCAAAATGATAATTCCTTTGTATGTGAAGATATGCTCATTTGCATATGGCAACATTTCTTTTGAAATGGCCAAACTAGCTCTGTCCTAATTGAGAATTGCTTAGGCTTCTCTGTCCATGGGATTCTCTAGGCAGGAATACTGGAGTAGGTAAAAGTCATTAGTTTTGATTTAAATAAAATGTGAGACAACTCTTGTAGTGGGAACCACAGAAATTAAATCCATGTTTTCAGTATGACCATGTTACTGAAATATTGCTCGGTCTCATCCCTGCAGGCTTATTCCATTCTGGGAGGTAATGAGAGACCTCACATTCTGTGTGTATGGAATGACCAAAAAAAAAAAACAAAAAAACTGAGAAATCAACAGTTCTCTCCATGGTGTGTAAGTATGACATTACTTGCTTGATTCTCATCTACAGCTGCTGTGTAGAAGGACTGTGGCTGTTTGGCTTTTCTTTTTAACCTAACTTGAGTGATAAGAAGACTTGAACAATGCAATTCCTCTCTTCCTCCCTTGTGTTCAAAGGGCTGGGCTGTCAGTATCAGTGGTTTTCCATTGGTTGTGATGCAACATTGCTTAAGGCTGAACCTCCCTGAGTCTTTGAAATGTGAATTTTTCTCTTCTCCTTTTTCATTTTTATAATAATAGGAATATATTTATCAATAAAAATATTAAGATAGATAATATTTTCTATATGGTCATTTACTTATTTTTAAAAGTAGTTTCAATTGGGTCCATTGTTTGGTTCTGTTTTGAACAGTTATGAGACATTTGATAAAATTACATTATCATGGCTTTAGTCTCAAGCATCTGGAGGCTACTTTGAATTCCCAAAATGGCTTCCTGACTTTGTGAATTTGGGCTATAAATCACAATATTGTTATTCTATTCTGGCTCTTGGTATAACTAAAATGTAGATATCTATATCCATATTCTATGCATTGAGGCAAGAGGTTTTTCTTCTCCATTTGTAATAACTAATAATTGGTAGTATTTTTATGAAGTTGGGCCGTGTGGTAAGTGCTAAAGGGTTGTGTTGGTGCAGCTTGCTGTAGCTGAATTTATGAGTTACAACTCTTAATCCAAATGAAATACAATTTTATTTGAGGTAGATCTGCAAGTGGGAGAAAGACTATTAATTCTGCAATTCCAAAATAACTAATGTACTTGGTTTGAAGCCAGATACACTGTGAGTTCTGGATTTAAGTGCTCTTGTGGGAAATACAGAGAGAGACTTTAACATATGGATTCTCAGAAGAAAATGCAACTGTTCCACACAAGAAATATTGAGTTATTCTTAGTACTTTTTAAAGTGTGGTTGACTATATATTTTTGAGTGGTGCCATTTTTAACACTTGGCAAGGCAAGTCAAAGATCTTCATTTCCTGGGGTAATTTTAATAACTCACCCATTCACATGGCAAGTATTTAGTGAGGATTGATGGGGTAGCTGTGTACTTGATTTGATGAGAAATGCAAGGAAAGTGGAGACCGGACCTGTCTTCCTTGGATTCACAGTATTGTTAGGAATTACAGCTGATACAAGCATGTGTGTGTATGTACACGCCTATATGTGTATAGGTGTGTATATATGTGTGTACTACATGTGTGCGAAGTTACTTCGGTTGTGTCCAGCTCTTTGTGACCCTATGGACCATAGCTCGCCAGTCTATGGGATTCTCCAGGCAAGAATAGTGGAGTGGGTTGCCATTCCCTCCTCAGGGGATCTTCCTGACTTGGGAATCAAACTCGTGTCTCTTATGTCTCCTGCATTGTCAGGAGGGTTCTTTGCCACTAGTACCAATGTGGAAGCCTGTATGTAGATGTGTATATATGTGTTGTTGTATAGTGGCTAAGTTATGTCTGACTCTTTGCAACCCCATGGACTGTAGCCTGCCAGGCTCCCCTGTCCATGGGATTTCCCAGGCAAGAATACTGGAGTGGGTTGCCATTTCCTTCTTCAGGGAACCTTCCTGACCCAGGGATTAAACCTGTGTCTCCTGCATTGGCAGGTAGATTCTTTACCAGTGAACCATCAAGGAAGCCCGAACATATGTGTAAATGTGTGTATGCACCTGTGTATGCATCTGTGTGTGTCTGTATATATATAACAAGTAGAAAGCAAAGTGGAATTGCATGCTAATGTATCACAAATTCACACCGACTCCCTACAATGCTATGAGATTTTGAAGTACCTGCCTTTGAGGAGCTCATAATCTGGTGGGGTGAGTTGAACCAGCAGGTAGGGTGATCATCAAGGGTTGAGCCAACTCCCTTCTTGTTGTGAGAAAGTGGTTGTCATAGCTCTAAGTTCTGCCTATGAAGGAGGTGTCAGAGAAGAAGGTGAGTGTGAGGATGTTCTTGGAAGAAAGTGTAACCACAGTGGGCTTTGTGTGCACACACTGAGACAGGGCAAAGAAGAAAAGAGGCTTCCGTGAGCTCAGAGGCCTCCTTTGAGAACTGAGTTACATCTTGCAAGAAGTTCATATATTACAATGACAAATATTCATAATATTTTTAAAATTTAAATTTATTTTAGTTGGAGGCTAATTACTTTACAGTATTGTATTGGTTCATAATTTATATGATCTATGTATGACAAAGAAAGATGAATGGAAAGAGAGGCCAGGCAAGAACATCCCCACAGGCAAAGGTGCAGGAGGTAGAAATTGGTACATGGGAGGGTGGTTCATTGAAATAGAGGATCTTTTACTAAAAAAAACTCAAACGAGATGGATTTATGGGTGAATAGGCTAAAGGCTTGAGTCAAATGAGAAATGAGAGGTGTTTACAAAATACAAAACATGGAGGACTTCCCGGGTGGTCCAGTGGCTGAGGCTCTGTGCTTCCAATGCAGGGGCCCTGGGTTTGATCCCTGGTCAGGGAATTAGATCTCACATGTTGCAACTAAGAGTTCACATGTTGCAACTAAGATCCTGCATGTCACAACTAAGACCTGGTGTAGCCAAATAGACAAATAACCAAACAAAAAATAAAACATGATGTAGGTGCAAGTGGCTCCAAGAGGAGACAGCACAGTATATTGGTTAAACACAGACTGAATTTGAATCATAGCTCCATCACTTGATGGCTGTGTGAGCTTGGGCAAGTTATTCATCATCTCTGTGCCTTAGCATCCACACCTATAAGAAGGGGAAAGTCACAGTTCTTACCTCGTAGGACTGTTGTGAGGATTAAATGAGTTGATGTTTTTGAGGACTTAGAACAAGCCCAGCACATTTATATACATCAATAAAATGATAGACACTAGGTAATAGAAACATATTATGGGTTCTTAAGCGGGAGGTGATAAAATAGTGCATGAGGACATTTATCTTGGTGATGATAGACAGGGCAGACTGGAGTGAGGGGCATACTGGAGACTGGAAGACAAGACAAGAGAATACAGATAACATGGATGTCTGGATGAAGACAGTGGGGGCTTGGAGTAGGCTGGAAGAAACAAAGAAGTTTGAATAAAAGAGGAGTCCCCAACCTCTGGGATCTAATGCCTGATGATCTGAGGTGGAGCTGATATAATTAATAGTGATAGAAATAAATTGCACAGTAAATATAATGTGCTTGAATTATCCTAAAACCACCCCGCCATGGTCTGTGGAAAAATTATGAAGACATGCAGTCACTGGTGCCACAAAGTTTGGGTACTGCTGGAATAGAATTCATATTTCAAAGAAAGAAAGAATTGTTAGTACCTGGTGGGGGAGGTTGTGAGCAGTTGTAGCCAGGGAGGACTGGTGTCGAGGGTGTGAGAGGCTGGGAGAGAGTGGTGCCATGGACAGCAAATGAGGCAAGTTATGCATGGATGGACCTCAAAGCTTCAGCCATGAAATCTACAGCACTTTGCCTGAATGTGTTCAGATAGTAATAATCATTAGCTAGAATTTCATCTTCCTTTGTGCTTTTGTGCAGTTCTTTGGCCATCTGTTCTGAGAACAATTGTAAATGTCAGTGCTCTTTGAATGGGAAGCAAATTCTAAAAGAAGAGATTTCTGATTTAAAAACATGTGCTTTGAGCATTTAATTCAATTAAAAATAAGAGAAGGCAAAGCCTTTTTAATCCCTTAGAATTTTACTGAATACGGTTGAAAACTTATTTCAGTTGGGGATGGAAAAAACCCCCACAAACGATGAACCACAATAAAACAAAAACTACGTTAAGAAATGACCCTGAGGCAAAGTCTTAAATCTTATAGGTCAATAGGTCAGTATCCTTCAAAAACTGTAATTATAGCTCTTTATTCTTCCACGGGCTTACTGTGTCATGTTAAGGTTATTCACTCCCATTACCATAGCCCATAATGTCACTTAAGGTATCCTTATGGCTTCTCCAGGTATTAAAGAAGCTTGATATGTTTTTGTTTCATTAATCTTTTCTCAGAGGCCAGTGATGAGTTCATCTGACTCTTTTCCATCAAGTTGAAAATTCTTTTCAATTAAAAACTCATCTCTACAGATGGTATTAGCATCAAGAGAGGCCTGTTCTGTCTATAATAACAAATATTGAGATATTTCAGGAATTGCTCTATAAATCATTGGAAGTAGAATTGACTAAAGGGTTCAGGTGTGTGTGTGTGTGTGTGTGTGTGTGTGTGTGTGTGTGTTTTGTTCTGAGTGAATAAAATTTTGAACTGATGAGAATTTGGCCTGTATGCTTTATTGCTGCTGCAATGGATCTGTTTCAGGGCCTGGATGATTTTGTTGCACATTAATGTAAACTTGTGAATATTTTAACTAAGCTATCAACTATGAAATACTTTACCCAAAACAGTATGATTATAAAGATGATAAGTTTAAACCAGGAGAGAATGCTCTGTTACAGAGGATTAGAAAGACTACTTATTGAATAGTATGGATTTCTTCCAAGCCCCCGTGTGCAGAAAGCATGCAATGCGTGAATAATTCATCTAGAAATTCTATCGTGAAGTTGTATCAGTTTCCACAGTAAAACCTGGCCATGGAGGAGGAAAATACATCAACATCTGTGACAAGCTCTATGAAGAGACAGTGGCAAAGCCTTTCAGGCACCAGGAGCAAAGCAAAATATAATAAATTCACTTAAGTGTCAAATTTGTGTCGGCTGAATAATGACACCATATGTCTGGGCGGCTATGTCACCATAGGCTGCTCTAAAAAAACACATGGCTTTATGGAAACGGCTGTCAGCCAGGGGAAGAAACCTTGCTGCCGACCGCCTTTCTATCAAAGGAAAAAAAACCCAAAAACAAAACAGAGGCTGTCCAGTAAATGCAGTTCTGATGATCAGAAATGACTTTTTTTTTTTCTAACCAATTTGCCAGCATCTAGAGTGAGCCTGCTATTGAGATTGGGACCTGAAGAGTTAGAGGCTGTCTTGGGTGTGTCCCTTCAGAAATGAGTGGGAGTTAAGGCTTTCCAGTTCATCAGCTAAACTGCTCTGTGTGGATCTTGACAATATACCTTGTATTCATCTGGCTCTCTGAGCAACTCACTTCACAGCATCTTATAGTGATTGTCTCACCAATCCTTACAACATCTCCAGGAAGAATCAAGGACTCATATTTGCTCTAGAGCGAACTGAGGCTCAGAAAGCTTATCGGCCACATTAACCCTTAGGAGGCATGGTTCTGGAGACAACACAACCTTGTTTACTCCAGAGAGTCAGTGTTCAACTGGGCATGCAAGACGTGCTTTAAGGGAAGGAGGATTTGTCTTTCTCTCCTGGGCCTCTGGCTCCTTCTGATGGCGTGCACAGTGTTGGCCGGGTGCCCACATCCAGGCTACTTCTCCACTCCAAAGGCACTGCACACTGGTCTCACAGCTGTGAGAGTGGTGATTCCACAGTTACACAGTGGAATGCTGTTACCATACTCTTCATGCTTAAACACAGAGACCCCATTGCATGGTGATTGCATCCTGGGTAATGGCTCTAAAGGTCCATCTAGTCAAAGCTATGGTTTTTCCAGTAGTCATGTATGGATGTGAGAACTGGATCATAAAGAAGGCTGAGCACTGAAGAATTGATGCTTTCAAACTGTGGTGCTGGAGAAGACTCTTGAGAGTCCCTTGGACATCAAGGAGATCAAAGCAGTTAATCCTAAAGGAAATCAACCCTGAATATTCACTGGAAGGACTGATGCTGAAACTCCAATACTTGGGCCACCTGATCTGAAGAGCTGACTCATTGGAAAAGACCCTGATGCTAGGAAAGATTGAAGGCAAGAGGAGAAGGGGACAACAGAGGGTGACATGGTTGGATGGTATCACTGACTCCATGGATATGAGTTTAAACAAATCCAGGGAGATAGTAAGGAACAGGGAAGCCTGGTGTGCTGCAGTCCATGGGGTTGCAGAGAATCAGACACAATTTGGTGGCTCAACAAGCAACAATTGTTCAGAACAATATTCTGAACAGCCTGGGACACTGCAAAGCATCCAGTCTACTGCACACTGGAGTCAGCAGCTCCATCTCAGCTGCACACCACTACCTTCTTCTGTCCCTTGCTTTTTCATCACAATGAGTCCAATGGTACCTAAAGGAGATTGAGGCAAAGATAAAGCCTTTATAATGAGTTATGCTTAATTTTATTCACAAGGGCATAGGTAGGACCAAAGCAATTGTGTGACTCAAGCTGATATAAGGAAAATTACATATGTGTTAGTTTTCTACTGAAGACATTCCGCTAAAGAATTTAAAGTTAAAAACTTTTAAACAAAGCACTCAACAAAAGGGTACATATCTGAGTCACTTGGAGGGATTCCCTGTGTGTGTATGTGTATATGTGTGAGTGTGTTCTCAGAGTCTGACATACTAGATCTGGAGTACAGCCTGAGGTTTTAATACCCCTTTCCACGGTGAATATGATGTGAAATACATGATGCCTTAGAGGGTTGCACACACACTGGTGCTTCTAACCCTGCTGCTAGGGAGTACAAAACATCAAGTGCAAAGTGAAACAGATAAAAGAGATTTGTGGTTTCCTGGCCAGACAAAGGTGTTTCCCCTTCAGCTGCTGCTGTTAAGTCACTTCAGTCATGTCCGACTCTGTGTGACCCCAGAGACGGCAGCCCACCAGGCTCCCCCATCCTGGGGATTCTCCAGGCAAGAACACTGGAGTGGGTTGTCATTTGCTTCTCCAATGCATGAAAGTGAAAAGTGAAAGTGAAGTCACTCGGTCGTGTCCAACTCTTAGCGACCTCATGGACTGCAGCCCACCAGGCTCCTCCACCCATGGGATTTTCCAGGCAAGAGTACTGGAGTGGGGTGCCATTGCCTTCTCCGCAGTGTAATATAAAGAAATGGAGGCGATATGAGAAGTGCAGCAGTTCAAATGGAATGGACTTTAAACCTTGTAAAGGAAACCTGGGGAGCAACCAAAGCTAGGATGTGTCTGAGGAGTCCCTTGTTCCACCACCATCCTTGTCCCATCCCAGTTCTCAGCTGGCTGCTTTCCCCTTTCTTGAAATCAAAAGGCAGAGATTATACACAGGGAAGATGGCCACAAATTCAGAAAGGGTGCCTATTCCTCCATCCCCTTGAACTTGGGCTGAGCCTATGACTGCTTTAATCAACAAGGTATGTCAAGGGTGATGTCCTGTCATTCTCTCTCTCCTCTGTCTTTGCTTCTTTCTTACCACATTAGCTCTGAGATTACTTCCTTTAGAGACCCACCTGCCATACTGACAGGTGGCCCAAATCACGTGAGTCTGCACTTGAGCATTTTGTTCAGCATTCTTAGCTAAACTTGTGGCCAAGAAGCAACATCAACTGTCAGCTTGGAGAGTGAACTGTCTTGGGCGTTCCAGCCCCATCGAGCCTCAGTCAATCTCCCGTGGAGCAGAAGTACAACCCATCCAAGCCCAGTCAACTCACAGAATCACAAGAATGAACAAATCAGTGAGGGTTTCATGCCGTTAAGTATTGGGATGGTTTGTTACATAGCAACAGATAACTGAGACAGTATTAGCATGAAGGTAAAAAATTGGATCACAATTACAAACTTCAGTGTCGTATTTTTGGCTGTACCTTCATCTGCTTTGTGTTAACTCCATTCCTGTCATGCTCTTCCCACGTGATTTGTCTAAGGGATATCTAAAACATCTAACCTGTGAACCAGTCCTTTAGGCCACCATGTGACCAAAAGGACTGGTTTCTGTGACCAAAATTGGCTGTATTTTAAATTCTCACTGATGACATCTCTGCTCTGAGATAATGTTTCTCTTCCCTCCTGACATAAAAAGTGGCAGCCTGGCCTTCACTGGAGTCTCTAAAAACCATGATGGTTGTGAAGGTGACCCTGGACCCAAAGGTGAAGGCCTGGGGATCTGAATCAAGCTGCCAATCTCTGTTACTATTGCCCTGCTGGTGCCTCTGGAACTTGAGGAAATACTTCGTTATTTAACTAATGATGTAAGTCCCTATGTCTTTATACTTTAAAAGTGTTTGTTCAATTGAACTGAAGAGATAAGTCATGCTGCTTAGATTCTTTATTATTTTTTAATGGGGAGGACTGAGATATTCTAACTTAGCCCTGAATCAATGTTGATAAAGTTGAAACATTTAGACTACAAAGAGACTGACAAATTGATTAAATGGGGTCCAGTTGTCGGTGGTGGTTGTTTAGTCACTAACTCATGTCCAACTCTTGAGACCCCATGGTCTGTAGACCACCAGGCTCCTCTGTCCATGGGATTCTCCAGGCAGGAATACTGGAGTGGGTAGCCATTTCCTTCTCCAGGGGATCTTCCCTACCCAGGGATCGAACCCACATCTCCTGCATTGCAGGGGAATTCTCTACCGACTGAGCCATCTAATCAGGTTTTTCTCAACAGAAATTCATGCTTTATTTATGTGAGCTAATGTAGCAGTCCTCAACCTTTTGGGCACCAGGGAATGGTTTTGCAGGAGACAATTTTTCCACAGACTGTGGTTTTGAGATGATTCAATGCATTATATTTATTGTGTACTTTATTTGCATTATGACACCACTTCTACCTCAGATCATCAACCATTAGATCCCAGAGGTTGAGGACCCTTGAACTAAAGGATTTGACTACCTTTTCAATCCTCTAAATGAGTAGATGATGAAAGCTTTTTCTCTTTAGATGTCAGTGACAACTTTAACAACATCCCAGTCTAACAAATAGGAGATATTTAAGAAACAAAGATTGAAAATCCAGCTGAGAATAGATTTTAATCTCTAATGTGCTAATTCAATACATGTTCAGTATCACATCTTCTGCACTAATATTTTGGGATTATTTCTGGGAAATATTTATATTATCTTTTTATCTGTTCTAAAGGACTAAAGTAAAGACAGATGGAAGGTATCTGAAGTATAGGATCATTGATTGAAAATATGAGGCCATATACAAACATGAGATGAGGAAATGGGAAAACAAGAGGAAATAAATAAATATAGAGCGAGAGGATGTAAGAGGGTATGGCCTTCTGAGAATATGTTATGAACAGCTCAGTTCTCATATATGTGGGTTTGGAAAATTGGAGGGAAGGAGAAAGTCCATGCTTCCTGGGTATCTAGGCATCAAGAGATTAATGAGAAAATGAAGGGGGGACCTTTATGCCTGAAACAGAACCCTCTTTGATGTTCTCCTTTGAGATTCTAGGAGAAATAAGATCAGAAAAGGATTCCACTAACTGCTTAGGCTACTTACTCTAACAGTGATATGGTGATTGGACAATGATTAATCCCCTTTGACACTGATGCATTTCCAGTGTCATGAAGCATCTTAGAAAAATGGAAACATCAGAAAGAACTGGGAAGGTGGACTCTTTTCATAACATTTTAACCAAAAAATAAGGTTTGGGGGGCTCCATCTTCAGAAAGTTAGATACTAATGTTGGGGAATTGTTGTTAAATATTTTGAAGAATAAACTGAGTTCCTTTGAATCATGTTAGACTTGGTAGTTTTCATAGTAGAATATGAATAGGTTCCTGCTTAGTTAACTTGGCTGTTTTTCCTCCTAATGAACATCTGGTTAAATTCTTATATACAAATGTGAAGAAATTATATTTTTTGGAGATACAGTTCTAGCAGTCCACAGGACACTTGGAACTCTCTTTAACCTGCCAAAAGATGCTCTGATAACTTTCGAATTTTGAGACTCATTTTGTCAGATGCATTGGCAAGAGGCCTACACTTGAGGAGTAAACCTTTTAGAAGTCAGACCCCTCAGCCAATTTTGAAGATTTTAAATTTTTGTTGGAACAATGAAGTTGAGTTCTAAACCCTTTCACCACATGTTATAAATATTAACAATGAAGGTAATGTGGGTGGTGGAGATTTTTTTTGAAATGGGAATTTCACATTGGCTGAGATGATGATAAAGTCATTCACTGAGAACTAGAACAGGAGGTTGTTCTAATTTTATATTTGCCTATTTTTCATGAAGGAAAAGGGAACAAGAAGCAGCTTCAGCATAGTAATCAAGTTTATAGTCTCAATACTAATGGATATAATGGGTTAGGCCAAACTACACAAGTATTTATAGTTTGAAATTTTGAGGAGGCATATTGCTTAGTAGTTAAGAAGGCAGGTTTTACGTCAGTTTCCCTGGGCTTAAGCAATAGTTCTGACACTTACAAACTATTTGAACTTGAGGCATACAGACATTAAGCAACTTGCCCAATTTTCTCACCCTAATGCCTGCTAGAGTTATTAATCAGACTTAACTTATGAAATAGTTGTGAAGATTTATTTTAGTTCTTGGTATGATATCTAGGGTAAGACACAAAATGCTTAATAAATATTAGTTGTTGCAATCATTATTGAAAAGAAAAAAATTGCCCATGAAATACATTTATTCGCTCAAGAAAAAGAATTTCTTATTTGTCAGAATTTTCTAGTATCTTTCAGATACTGGAAAAGAGAGTGGGGAGTTGAGAGAATTTCCACAATCATGCACATGACTTTCAGGAATTTTTCCTTACATGAGAATCTTATAATGCTTAATATGTTGGCTAATGGTTTTAACTTCTTTATTGTTGTTGTTGTCATTGTTTAATTGCTAAATTGTGTCTGACTCTTTTGCGACCCCATGGACTGTAGCCCGCCAAGCTTCTCTGTCCATGGGATTTCCCAGGCAAGAATACTAGAGTGGGTTGCCATTTCCTTCTCCAGAGGATCTTCCCAACCCAGAGACTGAAACTGTGTCTCCTACATTGGCAAGTGGATTCTTTACCACTGAACCACCGGGGAAGTCCTAACTTCCCCTGTAATACAATTCCTTAAGTAGATGCTGGGCTATAACGCTTCTCTTACCTTGCTGGATATGGAAAATCTCCAGCATTCCCTTCATTTTATTACTGAACCAAAATTATGCTCCCATATTACTAGCCAAGCAACAGGGACAAGACACTCTGTAGCCTAGTGGGAACATGGCACACAGCAGGCAGGCACAGCAGAATGCAGAGGTCAGAAAATGTCATTCCTGGAGGTGAATGCAAGAAGAGAAAACTTTACAGATTGGTTGGTCATCTGCTCAACTTGCAAAAGCAAGCCCTTTGGCTGGAGTCTAATTTGTGTGTTGCCCACGAACCTATTTAGTGTCCAAATTGTCATACTGGAGATGTAGGATGTTTCCCAAATTCAGTCAAGGGCTCTGGACATTTTGCCTGGTACTTTCAAAGTTATCAGGGTGTTTTGTTATATTTTTTCCCAGGAAAAAATGTTGAAATCTATTTAATACATGTAGATCACATATTTAAATAGATAATCACCATATCATTTGGGATGGTGGTGGACCTATATACGAGATGGACCTATATATATATACACCTATATACGAGATGGACCTATATACCTATATACAGGATGGACCTATATACGAGAAAAGATAGGGAGGCTCATTTAGCAGTGTCAGCACTGGCTTGAGGACCATCCTTCTGTCCTCTTTGAGCACTATTCCTGGAAGTGGAGTTGGGCAGCACAGTTTATCATCCCTTGGTGGTACTTCTTGTGAGCATCACCCAACTTCCTTTTAAATGTAGATTCCCATGTGACTTTTCCTCTGGAGGAAAGAATGGTCTGATCACACTCAAGAGCCTCTTGGAGACTTTGGGAGTTATACTTGTCACTGTGAATTAATTTATTGATGTTTTGAATCAGTCTCATAGGTATTTGGCTCATGTCAATATCTGAGAGCCAGTCACCCTCAGTCAGTAGAAACAGAAAAATCCAAGCACTATACATTGGTGGAGTAGGAAAAAACAAGGGCTACAGGGCACTTTTCCAAGACACTATCATGCAGTGTGTCAGGGGCAGTCAGTATGCTCATTGACCTTGCTCACCTGCAGTGAGAGACTGGAATCTTAGGGCAATCCAGCCTCCCTTTCTTCCACCCTCCATCAATAATGATATACATTACCACACTCCCCCGAGGCCAGGCTGGCAGTGTTCTGATTTTTCATAAACTTGCAGAGAGTGGGAAGGAAGTAATTTGATTGACTAAGGAATTAGCGAGTATAGCTGTTGAGATCCTATGAGGTTTCTTAATCTCAC